>NW_022262546.1:334331-346947 GCF_002021735.2 Oncorhynchus kisutch
GGGTTGGTCACAGTACAACAATACTACAACAACATACTGGAATGGGGGTTGGTCACAGTACAACAATACTACACCGACATACTGGATTGGGGGTTGGTCACAGTACAACAATACTACAACAACATAATGGAATGGGGGTTGGTCACAGTACAACAATACTACAACAACATACTGGATTGGGGGTTGGTCACAGTACAACAATACTACAACAACATACTGGAATGGGGGTTGGTCACAGTACAACAATACTACAATGACATACTGGATTGGGGGTTGGTCACAGTACAACAATACTACAACAACATAATGGAGTGGGGGTTGCCTCCAAGCTGCCATTTGAATCAGTTCACCCGGCAACCTCTGCCGGGTGATGCTGCTGCTCCAGTTTCAACTTCCACCTGACTGTGCTGCTGCTCCAGTTTCAACTGTTCTGCCTTATTATTATTCGACCATGCTGGTCATTTATGAACATTTGAACATCTTGGCCATGTTCTGTTATAATCTCCATCCGGCACAGTCACAAGAGGACTGGCCACCCCACATAGCCTGGTTCCTCTCTAGGTTTCTTCCTAGGTTTTGGCCTTTCTAGGGAGTTTTTCCTAGCCACCGTGCTTCTACACCTGCATTGCTTGCCGTTTGGGGTTTTAGGCTGGGTTTCTGTACAGCACTTTGAGATATCAGCTGATGTACGAAGGGCTATATAAATAAATTTGATTTGATTTGATTTGCCCTCTATGATAGGTTAAATCTAGAAATGTCTTGCTATTGGTTACCAAGTCAAAATAATTATAAAAGGTCACAGTACAACAATACCACAACAGAATCAGACACTGACATCACTCCCTCTCTCTGTGGACCAGCCATTTCCTTTGGCCCTGTCCCCCTCATCAGACCCCTCATACCGAGCTATGTAGGGCAGAGGCAGGGGCATACCAAGGACCTCTGACAAAAGGGTTTCAGGCTGGATTAGATTTGGTATTAATGGTCATATCAGAAACTCGAGAGCTGGCGTATTCAGGTCAAATTCTCTTACCCAGGCCAAACGCTGACGAAATCAAAACAGTTTTTAATGGAGGTCAGAGTTAAAATCCCCCATGTATCCTGGTCCATAGTGGCACCATGTTTATGTGTAGGTATTCACCATGTTTATGTATAGGTATTCACCATGTTTATGTGTAGGTATTCACCATGTTTATGTATAGGTATTCACCATGTTTATGTATAGGTATTCACCATGTTTATGTATATTCACCATGTTTATGTATAGGTATTCACCATGTTTATGTATAGGTATTCACCATGTTTATGTATATTCACCATGTTTATGTATAGGTATTCACCATGTTTATGTATATTCACCATGTTTATGTATATTCACCATGTTTATGTATAGGTATTCACCATGTTTATGTATAGGTATTCCCCATGTTTATGTGTAGGTATTCACCATGTTTATGTATAGGTATTCACCATGTTTATGTATAGGTATTCACCATGTTTATGTATAGGTATTCCCCATGTTTATGTGTAGGTATTCACCATGTTTATGTATAGGTATTCCCCATGTTTATGTGTAGGTATTCACCATGTTTATGTATAGGTATTCCCATGTTTATGTGTAGGTATTCACCATGTTCATGTATAGCTATTCACCATGTTTATGTATATTCACCATGTTTATGTATAGGTATTCACCATGTTTATGTATAGGTATTCACCATGTTTATGTATATTCACCATGTTTATGTATATTCACCATGTTTATGTATAGGTATTCACCATGTTTATGTATAGGTATTCTCCATGTTTATGTATAGGTATTCACCATGTTTATGTATAGGTATTCACCATGTTTATGTATAGGTATTCACCATGTTTATGTATAGGTATTCTCCATGTTTATGCATAGGTATTCTCCATGTTATGTATAGGTATTCACCATGTTCATGTATAGGTATTCACCATGTTTATGTATATTCCCCATGTTTATGTATAGGTATTCACCATGTTTATGTATATCACCATGTTTATGTATATTCACCATGTTTATGTATAGGTATTCACCATGTTCATGTATAGCTATTCACCATGTTTATGTATAGGTATTCACCATGTTTATGTATAGGTATTCACCATGTTTATGTATCGGTATTCACCATGTTTATGTATAGGTATTCACCATGTTTATGTATAGGTATTCACCATGTTTATGTATATTCACCATGTTTATGTATAGGTATTCACCATGTTTATGTGTAGGTATTCACCATGTTTATGTATAGGTATTCCCCATGTTTATGTGTAGGTATTCACCATGTTTATGTATAGGTATTCCCCATGTTTATGTGTAGGTATTCACCATGTTCATGTATAGCTATTCACCATGTTTATGTATAGGTATTCACCATGTTTATGTATAGGTATTCACCATGTTTATGTATATTCACCATGTTTATGTATATTCACCATGTTTATGTATAGGTATTCACCATGTTTATGTATAGGTATTCTCCATGTTTATGTATAGGTATTCTCCATGTTTATGCATAGGTATTCTCCATGTTTATGTATAGGTATTCACCATGTTCATGTATATTCCCCATGTTTATGTATAGGTATTCACCATGTTTATGTATATTCACCATGTTTATGTATATTCACCATGTTTATGTATAGGTATTCACCATGTTCATGTATAGCTATTCACCATGTTTATGTATAGGTATTCACCATGTTCATGTATAGGTATTCACCATGTTTATGTATCGGTATTCACCATGTTTATGTATAGGTATTCACCATGTTTATGTATAGGTATTCACCATGTTTATGTATATTCACCATGTTTATGTATAGGTATTCACCATGTTTATGCATAGGTATTCTCCATGTTTATGTATAGGTATTCACCATGTTTATGTATATTCACCATGTTTATGTATAGGTATTCACCATGTTTATGTATAGGTATTCGCCATGTTTATGTATAGGTATTCACCATGTTTATGTATAGGTATTCACCATGTTTATGTATAGGTATTCACCATGTTTATGTATAGGTATTCACCATGTTTATGTATAGGTATTCACCATGTTTATGTATAGGTATTCACCATGTTTATGTATAGGTATTCACCATGTTTATGTATAGGTATTCACCATGTTTATGTATAGGTATTCACCATGTTTATGTATAGGTATTCACCATGTTTATGTATAGGTATTCACCATGTTTATGTATAGGTATTCACCATGTTTATGTATAGGTATTCACCATGTTCATGTATAGGTATTCACCATGTTTATGTATAGGTATTCACCATGTTTATGTATCGGTATTCCCCATGTATCCTGCTCCATAAGGCATTATAGAATGTGTTAGATAACACATTCCATTGCGTATGCATCGGTATCCATTTCTAACAGCAAGCTACTGTAAAAAACTCACTAGAAATACCTGCTGTGACGAGAAAATACACCGAGCATAACTTGGTGCAACAACTCTCTGTCAAACCTCTGTTTACAAACTGTGATTACTTACTTGTAAACAGACACTGAGTAATAGTGTGTGTGTGTGTGTGTGTGTGTGTATGTATATATCTCCACAGCACTGACTCAAAACTGCTATTACACATGCTGCTTGTAAACAGAGATTGGGTAATGGATAGATGTGTGTGTCAGATGGTCTCCTCTCTAAATATATCGTTGTGTTGGTATGATGGGATGAGTGTCCAGCAAGATAAACAGCTTTAACATCTGTAGAAGGAGTAGAGATAACAGTTATAATGTCTGTAGAAGGGGTAGAGATAACAGTTATAATGTCTGTAGAAGGAGTAGAGATAACAGTTATAATGTCTGTAGAAGGAGTAGAGATAACAGTTATAATGTCTGTAGAAGGGGTAGAGATAACAGTTATAATGTCTGTAGAAGGAGTAGAGATAACAGTTATAATGTCTGTAGAAGGGGTAGAGATAACAGTTATAATGTCTGTAGAAGGAGTAGAGATAACAGTTATAATGTCTGTAGAAGGGGTAGAGATAACAGTTATAATGTCTGTAGAAGGGGTAGAGATAACAGTTATAATGTCTGTAGAAGGAGTAGAGATAACAGTTATAATGTCTGTAGAAGGAGTAGAGATAACAGTTATAATGTCTGTAGAAGGGGTAGAGATAACAGTTATAATGTCTGTAGAAGGGGTAGAGATAACAGTTATGTCTGTAGAAGGTGTAGAGATAACAGTTATAATGTCTGTAGAAGGAGTAGAGATAACAGTTATAATGTCTGTAGAAGGGGTAGAGATAACAGTTATAATGTCTGTAGAAGGGGTAGAGATAACAGTTATAATGTCTGTAGAAGGGGTAGAGATAACAGTTATAATGTCTGTAGAAGGGGTAGAGATAACAGTTATAATGTCTGTAGAAGGAGTAGAGATAACAGTTATAATGTCTGTAGAAGGGGTAGAGATAACAGTTATAATGTCTGTAGAAGGAGTAGAGATAACAGTTATAATGTCTGTAGAAGGAGTAGAGATAACAGTTATAATGTCTGTAGAAGGAGTAGAGATAACAGTTATAATGTCTGTAGAAGGAGTAGAAATAACAGTTATAATGTCTGTAGAAGGAGTAGAGATAACAGTTATAATGTCTGTAGAAGGAGTAGAGATAACAGTTATAATGTCTGTAGAAGGAGTAGAGATAACAGTTGTAATGTCTGTAGAAGGAGTAGAGATAACAGTTATAATGTCTGTAGAAGGAGTAGAGATAACAGTTATAATGTCTGTAGAAGGGGTAGAGATAACAGTTATAATGTCTGTAGAAGGAGTAGAGATAACAGTTATGTCTGTAGAAGGTGTAGAGATAACAGTTATAATGTCTGTAGAAGGGGTAGAGATAACAGTTATAATGTCTGTAGAAGGGGTAGAGATAACAGTTATAATGTCTGTAGAAGGGGTAGAGATAACAGTTATAATGTCTGTAGAAGGAGTAGAGATAAGTTGTAGTCTGTAGAATGAGTAGAGATAACCGTTGTAATGTCTGTAGAAGGAGTAGAGATAACCGTTATAATGTCTGTAGAAGGAGTAGAGATAACAGTTGTAATGTCTGTAGAAGGAGTAGAGATAACAGTTGTAATGTCTGTAGAAGGAGTAGAGATAACAGGATATCAGTTGTAATGTCTGTAGAAGGAGTAGAGATAACAGGATATCAGTTGTAATGTCTGTAGAAGGAGTAGAGATAACAGGATATCAGTTGTAATGTCTGTAGAAGGGGTAGAGATAACAGTTATAATGTCTGTAGAAGGGGTAGAGATAACAGGATAACAGTTATAATGGCTGTAGAAGGGGTAGAGATAACAGGATAACAGTTATAATGTCCGTAGAAGGGGTAGAGATAACAGGATATCAGTTTTAATGTCTGTAGAAGGGGTAGAAATAACAGGATATCAGTTTTAATGTCTCTAGAAGGGATAGAGATAACAGTTATGTCTGTAGAAGGAGTAGAGATAACAGGATATCAGTTTTAATGTCTGTAGAAGGGGTAGAGATAACAGTTATGTCTGTAGAAGGAGTAGAGATAACAGGATAACAGTTGTAATGTCTGTAGAAGGGGTAGAGATAACAGGATAACAGTTGTAATGTCTGTAGAATGGGTAGAGATAACAGGATAACAGTTTTAATGTCTGTAGAAGGGGTAGAGATAACAGGATAACAGTTGTAATGTCTGTAGAATGGGTAGAGATAACAGGATAACAGTTTTAATGTCTGTAGAAGGGGTAGAGATAACAGGATAACAGTTATGATGTCTGTAGAAGGGATAGAGATAACAGGATAACAGTTTTAATGTCTGTAGAAGGGGTAGAGATTACATAAGTTTGTCTGTAAAAGGTCTAGATAACAGGTTAACAGTTAACTAAAATACTAGAGAAGCCACTCATAATGTCTGTAATGTGGGAGAGGAGAGAGATGAGGGTATATTGACAAACGTGCACTGAAAGAGGCTGCACTGATTGTCTTTCCAAGCTATATTGGCCTTTTTATTTGGATATAATTGGGATGAGATGGTAGTCTAGACAAGAGTTTCTGACTGAGGCAGTGCATGATGGTAGAAGGGTGTGTATGGTAGTCTAGGGGTCTGCTAGGGGGTTTCATTACAGTAGTTGACTTGTCACAGGGGTGTGCGCTGCTTATTTAATGCCAAGCTAAACCAAGACGGCCCTCTTGAAGTTGAATTGATTTTGAAGTTGATTAGCTTACCACATAGCCATAAAAGGCACGCAGAGAAACGTTCCCAATGTGGGCAGTTGGCTATCCCAGTTGGCTAGACAGTTCCTTCAGAAAACAGACACATTTATCCTGCTCATTTTAAAAATGGCTAACAGTCCCTAATCACTACTAGCTTTCTTTAGCAATTCATATTTTACAGTCAACTCAGCATAACGATAGCAGTCGACAGGCAGAAAGAAACAGCCCGTCAAAATGTTACAACGCAACTATCTGAACGATTGTTAACTATTTCATGCCGGTAAGATTTTTACATGACATCCTGCACTAACTGTTCATATATTCACTACATTTCAAAATTAATTGGTTTCACTTCAAACTGATTCAACACAACTAGTTTAGTAACATTACTTACTTGAAGCTTCCGAAGTCCTTGTTCTCTCAATCGCGTTTCGGTACTGTTGCCTAGCGACGGTCCATCTCCCAAATATGTCCCACATACAACACAGAAACAAAAAAAGGCTCAAAATGGGTTCCACGATGTAAATGCTTCAGCTTCCTTTCCTTTAAAAACATGTACTTGGAAAATTTGGATTGATATTAAATATAAAAAATATATGCGCTTTGCTGTCTTTGTTCCAGTTTCTATGGTCAAATATAAATGGGTTATGGATATAGGAAGTCCTACGTTGTCGACTGGTGGATCAGATAACTACATAAGACACTCAATACAATTACTCTTCCAAATCTTTTTATTCATTTGTGACATAATTCCATTACAGTGATAACAAAACTGCGTGTTGGTACTTTCCACATGTCGTCCCGGAAGAATATGGTTATAAAATAATACTAAAAAGTACATTTCCTTTCAAATCTTAACATTCCGTAAAATATTGTCGTTTAATTGACTAAGTTTGTGAGTTGTGATATAAATACAAGACATCCCATTAATATTATCCTTAAGGTCTTTTGACACCAGCAGAGAGAACCGATAGGATGCCTCCCCAAACTGTTAACCTATTCCCTATAGAGTGCACTGCTTTCAAATCACAGCCGTATGAAACCCCCCGCAGGCCTCTAGTCACAAGAAGTGCACTATATAGGGAATAGGGTGGTGTTTGGGCCACAACCAGAGAGATATGAGGAGGTTGTTCTGATCGATCTGGAGTCAGGAGTTGGACGGCGCTGACGGTCCCGTGGTTGATTAAAGTTAAGGCCATTAGGAGAGACTGTCGTTGGCAACGAGAAGACAGAATGAGACAGATGAACCCTGAACTTCAGACCGTAACTAAAACCTCAAATGCTTAATTTACAGTACAGAGAAAGGGGGGAGGAAAGGAGGGAGGAAAGGAGGGAAGGAGGGAGGAAAGGAGGGGTGAAACAAAAGCGAGGACAGAATCACTGTGGAATCCTGACAATGAGGGAGGCTCTTTCCAGGGAGAGGACACACACACACACACGAAGGAATAATGGACTGACATTCAAGTAAAACTACAGGGTTCAATTTAACATAGACTCAAAATTATCAGCTTCCAAACACAAAACCTCCCCCTTTTGTTTTCTCTAAAAGACATGCACACACACACACACATTTAAAACTCCATCAGGGAGAATAATAACCTGTTATATTGCCTGTTTATAATGTGTAGTGTGTCAGTACCTTTCTACAGACCGGGTTCCTTCAGGAGGGTGAAACATTCAGAACAGGAATATCAGATAAAAATGAAACGATCCGTTCTGGGACTGCATCTTTCTATCTACAACTGAACAACAGTGGAGGTTTTTTTTAAAAACAAGAAGCTCTGAAAGTGTGTCTGGGTTGAAATCTTCTCTACGCGACCACATTGTTTCGAGGAATTCAAAAAAACGCTGACTGTTTTCAGATGTGTGTTTATGTTTGTGAGGTCAATCCATGACTGCTGTGTGTGTGTGTGTGTGTGTGTGTGTGTGTGTGTGTGTGTGTGTGTGTGTGTGTGTGTGTGTGTAACAGAGTGTCTAGAAGGGAGTGTAGTCGGCAGGGTACATGATGGGCAGCCAGTTCTCCGTAAAAGTGGCACAGTGCATCCAGCCCAAGGACCGCATTACCTGGAAACAAACAGGACGTGATGTCACCATACAGGAAGTAGATTGCCATCTGAATGTCTCTGAGCTTTAGGCTCTTTGTTCAAGTGTTACAGACAGATTAAACACTGCTAGTCTAAGACTAACAGGAAGTAGATGTAGTTGGACTGAGGCTGTAAAACATGACTAACAGGAAGTAGATGTATCGGGTAGTTGGACTGAGGCTGTAAAACATGACTAACAGGAAGTAGATGTAGTTGGACTGAGGCTGTAAAACATGACTAACAGGAAGTAGATGTAGTTGGACTGAGGCTGTAAAACATGACTAACAGGAAGTAGATGTTTCAGGTAGTTGGACTGGGGCTGTAAAACATGACTAACAGGAAGTAGATGTATCAGGTAGTTGGACTGAGGCTGTAAAACATGACTAACAGGAAGTAGATCTATCAGGTAGTTGGACTGAGGCTGTAAAACATGACTAACAGGAAGTAGATGTATCAGGTAGTTGGACTGAGGCTGTAAAACATGACTAACAGGAAGTAGATGTAGTTGGACTGGGGCTGTAAAACATGACTAACAGGAAGTAGATGTTTCAGGTAGTTGGACTGAGGCTGTAAAACATGACTAACAGGAAGTAGATGTATCAGGTAGTTGGACTGAGGATGTTTCTAACCTGAATGCAGTTCTTCATGTTCTCTCTACTGGGTTTATCTTCTACGATCTTGGAGGCAAACTTCAGGGCTCTGCCGTACATCTTATTGACTAGTGGCATGTTTGTAGGAGAACGTCAACACCTGGGAGGAAGGGGATCAAACCATCAAAAATTGGGAGAAAGATTGAGATGGATGATTCATATGTAAGTAAGTTACAAGTTGTGGCGTAAGCCGGGGATCGTCGAGGAAACAGCTGGCCACACCTCTTCTCCTCACCTTAGAGTCCGTTAGCTCCACCCACTTCTGCAGCTCCCAGAAGGTGTCTGTTAAGGCTTTGGCCCTGCCCTGTTGGGCGTCGTCAGAGCTGGTCACCTCTCCTCTTCAGCCCCTGTCTCTGCCCCGTCTCCGGCCCCCCCAGCCCCGTCCTGGGGTGGAGCAGGCAGCAGTACCAGGTCAGCCAGGGCACAGCCCTTCCTACACAGAGCATCCAACAGGGAACATTTCTGCTTCTCCATGTCACTGCAGGAAACACACAGAAACAGGAAGTTCTATTAGATATCAAATCACATTACAAATTCTCTGTCCAATAGAAATGAGGTAAAGGGGAGTGGTTTAATGGATTTAACAGACAGACAATCTGTTGTGACCTGACTGTCTAAGTGTGAGCCCTGAATGGAGCCCTATTGCCCATAGGTCCTGGTCTAAAGTAGTGCACTATATAGGGAATAGGATTCTGGTCTAAAGTAGTGCACTATATAGGGAATAGGGTTCTATAGGGCTCTGGTCTAAAGTAGTGCACTATATAGGGAATAGGGTTCTGGTCTAAAGTAGTGCACTATATAGGGAATAGGGTTCTATAGGGTCCTGGTCTAAAGTAGTGCACTATGTAGGGAATAGGGTTCTGGTCTAAAGTAGTGCACTATATAGGGAATAGGGTTCTATAGGGCCCTGGTCTAAAGTAGTGCACTATATATAGGGAATAGGGTTCTATAGGGCCCTGGTCTAAAGTAGTGCACTATATAGGGAATAGGGTTCTGGTCTAAAGTAGTGCACTATATAGGGAATAGGGTTCTATAGGGTCCTGGTCTAAAGTAGTGCACTATATATAGGGAATAGGGTTCTATAGGGTTCTGGTCTAAATAAGTGCACTATATAGGGAATAGGGTTCTATAGAGCTCTGGTCTAAAGTAGTGCACTATATATAGGGAATAGGGTTCTGGTCTAAAGTAGTGCACTATATAGGGAATAGGGTTCTATAGGGCCCTGGTCTATAGTAGTGCACTATATAGGGAATAGGGTTCTATAGGGCCTGGTCTAAAGTAGTGCACTATATAGGGAATAGGGTTCTGGTCTAAAGTAGTGCACTATATAGGGAATAGGGTTCTGGTCTAAAGTAGTGCACTATATATAGGGAATAGGGTTCTATAGGGCCCTGGTCTAAAGTAGTGCACTATATAGGGAATAGGGTTCTATAGGGCTCTGGTCTAAAGTAGTGCACTATATATAGGGAATAGGGTTCTATAGGGACCTGGTCTAAAGTAGTGCACTATACATAGGGAATAGGGTTCTATAAGGCCCTGGTCTAAAGTAGTGCACTATATATAGGGAATAGGGTTCTATAGGGCCCTGGTCTAAAGTAGTGCACTATATAGGGAATAGGGTTCTATAGGGCCCTGGTCTAAGTAGTGTAATATATATAGGGGAATAGGGTTCTATAGGGCCCTGGACTAAAGTAGTGTACTATATAGGGAATAGGGTGCCATTTGAGACCCAGACTAAGACTTAGTGGTGCACCTCTTGATTGTGGCAGCGTCAGGGCGAGGGTCGGTCTTTAAGGTGAGGTAGACTGCCAGGGCCGTCTGGTCGATCTGAGACAGAACCATGTCAGAGGCCGTTACGATGTCACCCAGGCGCTTCAGACGCTCCTACAGAGAGAGATCAGGGTTAGACGCGACCAATCAACAGCAAAGAGAGAGAGATCGGGGTTAGACGCGACTAATCAACAGCAGAGAGAGAGAGAGATCAGGGTTAGACGTGACCAACAGCAAAGAGAGAGAGAGAGATCAGGGTTAGACGCGACTAATCAACAGCAAAGAGAGAGAGAGAGCAGGGTTAGACGCGACCAATCAACAGCAGAGAGAGAGATCAGGGTTAGACGTGACCAACAGCAAAGAGAGAGATCAGGGTTAGACGGCGACTAATCAACAGCAGAGAGAGAGAGAGAGAGCAGGGTTAGACGCGACTAATCAACAGCAGAGAGAGAGAGAGAGAGCAGGGGTTAGACGCGACCAATCAACAGCAGAGAGAGATCAGGGTTAGACGCGACCAATCAACAGCAAAGAGAGAGAGATCGGGGTTAGACGCGACTAATCAACAGCAGAGAGAGAGAGAGATCAGGGTTAGACGTGACCAACAGCAAAGAGAGAGAGAGAGATCAGGGTTAGACGCGACTAATCAACAGCAAAGAGAGAGAGAGAGCAGGGTTAGACGCGACCAATCAACAGCAGAGAGAGAGATCAGGGTTAGACTGACCAACAGCAAAGAGAGAGATCAGGGTTAGACGTGACCAACAGCAAAGAGAGAGAGAGAGATCAGGGTTAGACGCGACTAATCAACAGCAGAGAGAGAGAGAGAGAGCAGGGTTAGACGCGACCAATCAACAGCAGAGAGAGATCAGGGTTAGACGCGACCAATCAACAGCAGAGAGAGATCAGGGTTAGACGAGACTAATCAACAGCAGAGAGAGAGGGAGATCAGGGTTAGACGCGACCCAATCAACAGCAGAGAGAGATCAGGGTTAGACGCGACAATCAACAGCAAGAGAGAGAGAGATCAGGGTTAGACACGACTAATCAACAGCAGAGAGAGAGAGATCAGGGTTAGACGTGACTAATCAACAGCAGAGAGAGGAGAGATCAGGCTAAGACGCGACCAATCAACAGCAAAGGAGAGAGAGAATCAGGGTTAGACGCGACCAATCAACAGCAGAGAGAGAAATCAGGGTTAGACACGACTAATCAACAGCAGAGAGAGATCAGGGTTAGACGAGACTAATCAACAGCAGAGAGAGAGGGAGATCAGGGTTAGACGCGACCAATCAAAGCAGAGAGAGAAATCAGGGTTAGACACGACTAATCAACAGCAGAGAGAGATCAGGGTTAGACGAGACTAATCAACAGCAGAGAGAGAGGGAGATCAGGGTTAGACACGGCTAATCAACAGCAGCGAGAGAGAGAGAGAGATCAGGGTTAGACACGACTAATCAACAGCAGAGAGAGAGAGATCAGGGTTAGACGCGACTAATCAACAGCAGAGAGAGAGTGAGAGAGAGATCAAGGTTAGACACAATAAATCAACAGCAGAGAGAGAGCGAGAGAGATCAAGGTTAGACACGATTAATCAACAGCAGATAGTGTGTGTACCTTCTCAGAGTCGAGCTGGTGCAGCCTCTGAACATGTAGTGGCAGGTAGGAAGAGAAGTTCTCCTTCAGGTCATCATACAGGATCTGGTGGTCTAACCTTGAGGTGGGGGGGAGAGAGAGAGAGTAAGGGAGGAAGAGAGCGGGAGAGATAGAGGAAGAGGGGAAGAGAGCGAGAGAGATAGAGAGAGAGAGAGCGAGAGAGAGAGAGAGCGAGATAGCGAGAGAGAGAGAGAGAGAGCGAAGAGAGAGAGAGAGAGAGGTAA
>NW_022262546.1:347047-362047 GCF_002021735.2 Oncorhynchus kisutch
AGACAGCAGGTAGAGAGACCCAAACAGACAGAGAGAGACTGACAGCAAGTAGAGAGACCCAAACAGACAGAGAGACTGACAGCCGGTAGAGAGACCCAAACAGACAGCAGGTAGAGAGACCCAACATACAGAGAGAGACTGACAGCAAAGTAGAGAGACCCAAACAGACAGAGAGACTGACAGCAGGTAGAGAGACTGACAGCAGGTAGAGAGACCCAAACAGACAGAGAGAGACTGACAGCAGGTAGAGAGACCCAAACAGACAGAGAGAGACTGACTTGGTCATCCACTGTATCTTCAGGTCTCTGAGAGCCTCTTCAAACTCCTCCTTCACATCCTTCTCCTTCGCTCCCTCCTTCGCTCCCTCCTTCGCCCCCTCCTTCGCCCCTCCTTCGCCCCCTCCTTCGCTCCCTCCTTCGCCCCCTCCTTCGCTCCCTCCTTCGCTCCATTCTTGGTCTTGTTGGGTGCAGGGATGAGGTGATAGACCACTGGCACAATGTCCTTGATGAGAAAGATAAAACCACTGGTTAACACACTGACAGCCTCTAGGACTACATTACCCATAAGCCTCTACAACACTTCCCCCCCCCCTGCCTGTCTGTCCAATCCCTTGTCAGTTAGAATGCGTTGTCATGGTGACAGAACACAGCTGCGCTGCTATATTCACCACCAGAGGAAATGAACCTTGTCTAACTTTGGCCAGTAGAAATATATTTACATGTTGGGGCTAGAAAATATCTTCATTCTTCCCCACAGTGATTCACAACATAAAACACCATTTTCCTTTTGAGGATTTGACAGAGTGATTTCTAGGTCATCAGTACCTTTTTAAATTTTCCTTGTCGTTTTGCAGAGGCCTGTCCCTGGTGGTCAGAATAACACACAGTGAGAGAGAGAGAACACAGGAAGGAGCATACAGCCTCATCGTTTACAACTAGTGGACAAGTCATTCTGCTTTTCTCTCATCGTTTACAACTAGTGGCAAGTCATACTGCTTCTCTCTCATAGTTTACAACTAGTGGCAAGTCATACTGCTTCTCTCTCATAGTTTACAACTAGTGGCAAGTCATACTGCTTCTCTCTCATAGTTTACAACTAGTGGCAAGTCATACTGCTTCTCTCTCATAGTTTACAACTAGTGGCAAGTCATACTGCTTCTCTCTCATAGTTTACAACTAGTGGCAAGTCATACTGCTTCTCTCTCATAGTTTACAACTAGTGGCAAGTCATACTGCTTCTCTCTCATAGTTTACAACTAGTGGCAAGTCATACTGCTTCTCTCTCTCTCAACTAGTGACAAGTCATACTGCTTTTCTCTCATCGTTTACAACTAGTGGCAAGTCATACTGCTTCTCTCTCATAGTTTACAACTAGTGGCAAGTCATAATGCTTCTCTCTCTCATCGTTTACAACTAGTGACAAGTCATACTGCTTCTCTTTCATCGTTTACAACTAGTGACAAGTCATACTGCTTCTCTATCATCGTTTACAACTAGTGGCAAGTCATACTGCTTCTCTCTCTCATCGTTTACAACTAGTGACAAGTCATACTGCTTCTCTCTCATCATTTACAACTAGTGACAAGTCATACTGCTTCTCTCTCTCAACTAGTTGACAAAGCATACTGCTTCTCTCTCTCATCGTTTACAACTAGTGACAAGTCATACTGCTCTCTCTCATCGTTTACAACTAGTGACAAGTCCTACTGCTTCTCTCTCATCGTTTACAACTAGTGGCAAGTCATACTGCTTCTCTCTCAACTAGTGACAAGTCATACTGCTTCTCTCTCATCGTTTACAACTAGTGATAAGTCATACTGCTTCTCTCCTCATCGTTTACAACTAGTGGCAAGTCATACTGCTTCTCTCTCTCTCTCAACTAGTGACAAGTCATACTGCTTCTCTCTCATCGTTTACAACTAGTGACAAGTCATACTGCTTCTCTCTCTCAACTAGTGGCAAGTCATACTGCTTCTCTCTCATCGTTTACAACTAGTGACAAGTCATACTGCTTCTCTCTCATTGTTTACAACTAGTGACAAGTCACACTGCTTCTCTCTCATTGTTTTACAACTAGTGACAAGTCATACTGCTTCTCTCTCATCGTTTACAACTAGTGACAAGTCATACTGCTTCTCTCTCATCGTTTACAACTAGTGGCAAGTCATACTGCTTCTCTCTCATCATTTACAACTAGTGACAAGTCATACTGCTTCTCTCTCATCGTTACAACTAGTGACAAGTCATACTGCTTCTCTCTCATCATTTACAACTAGTGACAAGTCATACTGCTTCTCTCTCATCGTTTACAACTAGTGGCAAGTCATACTGCTTCTCTCGCTCTCTCAACTAGTGGCAAGTCATACTGCTTCTCTCATCGTTTACAACTAGTGGCAAGTCATATTGCTTCTCTCTCATCGTTTACAACTAGTGGCAGTCATACTGCTTCTCTCTCATCGTTTACAACTAGTGGCAAGTCATACTGCTTCTCTCTCATCGTTTACAACTAGTGGCAAGTCATACTGCTTCTCTCTCATCGTTACAACTAGTGGCAAGTCATACTGCTTCTCTCTCATCGTTTACAACTAGTGGCAAGTCATAATGCTTCTCTCTCATAGTTTACAACTAGTGACAAGTCATACTGCTTCTCTCTCTCTCAACTAGTGACAAGTCATACTGCTTCTCTCTCATCGTTTACAACTAGTGACAAGTCATACTGCTTCTCTCTCTCAACTAGTGGCAAGTCATACTGCTTCTCTCTCATCGTTTACAAACTAGTGGCAAGTCATACTGCTTCTCTCTCATCGTTTACAACTAGTGACAAATCATACTGCTTCTCTCTCATCGTTTACAACTAGTGGCAAGTCATACTGCTTCTCTCTCATCGTTTACAACTAGTGACAAGTCATACTGCTTCTCCTCTCTCAACTAGTGGCAAGTCATACTGCTTCTCTCTCATCGTTTACAACTAGTGGCAAGTCATACTGCTTCTCTCTCATCGTTTACACTAGTGGCAAGTCATACTGCTTCTTTCGCTCTCTCAACCTAGTGGCAAGTCATACTGCTTCTCTCTCATCGTTACAACTAGTGGCAAGTCATATTGTTTCTCTCTCATCGTTTACAACTAGTGGCAAGTCATACTGCTTCTCTCTCATCGTTTACAACTAGTGGCAAGTCATACTGCCTTCTCTCGCTCTCTCAACTAGTGGCAAGTCATACTGCTTCTCTCTCATCGTTTACAACTAGTGACAAGTCATACTGCTTCTCTCTCATCGTTTACAACTAGTGGCAAGTCATACTGCTTCTCTCGCTCTCTCAACTAGTGGCAAGTCATACTGCTTCTCTCTCATCGTTTACAACTAGTGACAAGTCATACTGCTTCTCTCTCAACTAGTGGCAAGTCATACTGCTTCTCTCTCATCGTTTACAACTAGTGGCAAGTCATACTGCTTCTCTCTCATCGTTTACAACTAGTGACAAGTCATACTGCTTCTCTCTCATCGTTTACAACTAGTGACAAGTCATACTGCTTCTCTCTCTCAACTAGTGGCAAGTCATACTGCTTCTCTCTCATCGTTTACAACTAGTGGCAAGTCCATACTGCTTCTCTCTCATCGTGTACAACTAGTGACAAGTCATACTGCTTCTTCCTCTCATCGTTACAACTAGTGACAAGTCATACTGCTTCTCTCTCATCGTTTACAACTAGTGACAAGTCATACTGCTTCTCTCTCATCGTTTACAACTAGTGACAAGTCATACTGCTTCTTTCTCTCAACTAGTGGCAAGTCATACTGCTTCTCTCTCATCGTTTACAACTAGTGGCAAGTCATACTGCTTCTCTCTCATCGTTTACAACTAGTGGCAAGTCATACTGCTTCTCTCTCATCGTTTACAACTAGTGGCAAATCATACTGCTTCTCTCTCATCGTTTACAACTAGTGGCAAGTCATACTGCTTCTCTCGCTCTCTCAACTAGTGGCAAGTCATACTGCTTCTCTCTCATCGTTTACAACTAGTGACAAGTCATACTGCTTCTCTCTCATCGTTTACAACTAGTGGCAAGTCATACTGCTTCTCTCGCTCTCTCAACTAGTGGCAAGTCATACTGCTTCTCTCTCATCGTTTACAACTAGTGGCAAGTCATATTGCTTCTCATCGTTTACAACTAGTGGCAAGTCATACTGCTTCTCTCTCATCGTTTACAACTAGTGACAAGTCATATTGCTTCTCTCTCATCGTTTACAACTAGTGGCAAGTCATACTGCTTCTCTCGCTCTCTCAACTAGTGGCAAGTTATCTGCTTCTCTCTCATCGTTTACAACTAGTGACAAGTCATACTGCTTCTCTCTCATCGTTTACAACTAGTGGCAAGTCATACTGCTTCTCTCGCTCTCTCAACTAGTGGCAAGTCATACTGCTTCTCTCTCATCGTTTACAACTAGTGACAAGTCATACTGCTTCTCTCTCATCGTTTACAACTAGTGGCAAGTCATACTGCTTCTCTCTCATCGTTTACAACTAGTGACAAGTCATACTGCTTCTCTCTCATCGTTTACAACTAGTGACAAGTCATACTGCTTCTCTCTCTCATCGTTTACAACTAGTGACAAGTCATACTGCTTCTCTCTCTCATCGTTTACAACTAGTGACAAGTCATACTGCTTCTCTCTCTCTCAACTAGTGACAAGTCATACTGCTTCTCTCATCGTTTACAACTAGTGACAAGTCATATTGCTTCTCTCTCATCGTTTACAACTAGTGACAAGTCATACTGCTTCTCTCTCATCGTTTACAACTAGTGGCAAGTCATACTGCTTCTCTCGCTCTCTCAACTAGTGGCAAGTCATACTGCTTCTCTCTCATCGTTTACAACTAGTGACAAGTCATACTGCTTCTCTCTCTCAACTAGTGGCAAGTCATACTGCTTCTCTCTCATCGTTTACAACTAGTGGCAAGTCATACTGCTTCTCTCTCATCGTTTACAACTAGTGACAAGTCATACTGCTTCTCTCTCATCGTTTACAACTAGTGACAAGTCATACTGCTTCTCTCTCTCAACTAGTGGCAAGTCATACTGCTTCTCTCTCATCGTTTACAACTAGTGGCAAGTCATACTGCTTCTCTCTCATCGTTTACAACTAGTGACAAGTCATACTGCTTCTCTCTCATCGTTTACAACTAGTGACAAGTCATACTGCTTCTCTCTCATCGTTTACAACTAGTGGCAAGTCATACTGCTTCTCTCGCTCTCTCAACTAGTGGCAAGTCATACTGCTTCTCTCTCATCGTTTACAACTAGTGGCAAGTCATATTGCTTCTCATCGTTTACAACTAGTGGCAAGTCATACTGCTTCTCTCTCATCGTTTACAACTAGTGACAAGTCATATTGCTTCTCTCTCATCGTTTACAACTAGTGGCAAGTCATACTGCTTCTCTCGCTCTCTCAACTAGTGGCAAGTCATACTGCTTCTCTCTCATCGTTTACAACTAGTGACAAGTCATACTGCTTCTCTCTCATTGTTTACAACTAGTGGCAAGTCATACTGCTTCTCTCGCTCTCTCAACTAGTGGCAAGTCATACTGCTTCTCTCTCATCGTTTACAACTAGTGACAAGTCATACTGCTTCTCTCTCTCAACTAGTGGCAAGTCATACTGCTTCTCTCTCATCGTTTACAACTAGTGGCAAGTCATACTGCTTCTCTCTCATCGTTTACAACTAGTGACAAGTCATACTGCTTCTCTCTCATCGTTTACAACTAGTGACAAGTCATACTGCTTCTCTCTCATCGTTTACAACTAGTGACAAGTCATACTGCTTCTCTCTCATCGTTTACAACTAGTGACAAGTCATACTGCTTCTTTCTCTCAACTAGTGGCAAGTCATACTGCTTCTCTCTCATCGTTTACAACTAGTGGCAAGTCATACTGCTTCTCTCTCATCGTTTACAACTAGTGGCAAGTCATACTGCTTCTCTCTCATCGTTTACAACTAGTGGCAAATCATACTGCTTCTCTCTCATCGTTTACAACTAGTGGCAAGTCATACTGCTTCTCTCGCTCTCTCAACTAGTGGCAAGTCATACTGCTTCTCTCTCATCGTTTACAACTAGTGACAAGTCATACTGCTTCTCTCGCTCTCTCAACTAGTGGCAAGTCATACTGCTTCTCTCTCATCGTTTACAACTAGTGGCAAGTCATATTGCTTCTCATCGTTTACAACTAGTGGCAAGTCATACTGCTTCTCTCTCATCGTTTACAACTAGTGACAAGTCATATTGCTTCTCTCTCATCGTTTACAACTAGTGGCAAGTCATACTGCTTCTCTCGCTCTCTCAACTAGTGGCAAGTTATCTGCTTCTCTCTCATCGTTTACAACTAGTGACAAGTCATACTGCTTCTCTCTCATCGTTTACAACTAGTGGCAAGTCATACTGCTTCTCTCGCTCTCTCAACTAGTGGCAAGTCATACTGCTTCTCTCTCATCGTTTACAACTAGTGACAAGTCATACTGCTTCTCTCTCATCGTTTACAACTAGTGGCAAGTCATACTGCTTCTCTCTCATCGTTTACAACTAGTGACAAGTCATACTGCTTCTCTCTCATCGTTTACAACTAGTGACAAGTCATACTGCTTCTCTCTCTCATCGTTTACAACTAGTGACAAGTCATACTGCTTCTCTCTCTCATCGTTACAACTAGTGACAAGTCATACTGCTTCTCTCTCTCTCAACTAGTGACAAGTCATACTGCTTCTCCTCATCGTTTACAACTAGTGACAAGTCATATTGCTTCTCTCTCATCGTTTACAACTAGTGACAAGTCATACTGCTTCTCTCTCATCGTTTACAACTAGTGGCAAGTCATACTGCTTCTCTCGCTCTCTCAACTAGTGGCAAGTCATACTGCTTCTCTCTCATCGTTTACAAACTAGTGACAAGTCATACTGCTTCTCTCTCTCAACTAGTGGCAAGTCATACTGCTTCTCTCTCATCGTTTACAACTAGTGGCAAGTCATACTGCTTCTCTCTCATCGTTTACAACTAGTGACAAGTCATACTGCTTCTCTCTCATCGTTTACAACTAGTGACAAGTCATACTGCTTCTCTCTCTCAACTAGTGGCAAGTCATACTGCTTCTCTCTCATCGTTTACAACTAGTGGCAAGTCATACTGCTTCTCTCTCATCGTTTACAACTAGTGACAAGTCATACTGCTTCTCTCTCATCGTTTACAACTAGTGACAAGTCATACTGCTTCTCTCTCATCGTTTACAACTAGTGGCAAGTCATACTGCTTCTCTCGCTCTCTCAACTAGTGGCAAGTCATACTGCTTCTCTCTCATCGTTTACAACTAGTGGCAAGTCATATTGCTTCTCATCGTTTACAACTAGTGGCAAGTCATACTGCTTCTCTCTCATCGTTTACAACTAGTGACAAGTCATATTGCTTCTCTCTCATCGTTTACAACTAGTGGCAAGTCATACTGCTTCTCTCGCTCTCTCAACTAGTGGCAAGTCATACTGCTTCTCTCTCATCGTTTACAACTAGTGACAAGTCATACTGCTTCTCTCTCATCGTTTACAACTAGTGGCAAGTCATACTGCTTCTCTCGCTCTCTCAACTAGTGGCAAGTCATACTGCTTCTCTCTCATCGTTTACAACTAGTGACAAGTCATACTGCTTCTCTCTCATCGTTTACAACTAGTGGCAAGTCATACTGCTTCTCTCTCATCGTTTACAACTAGTGACAAGTCATACTGCTTCTCTCTCATCGTTTACAACTAGTGACAAGTCATACTGCTTCTCTCTCTCATCGTTTACAACTAGTGACAAGTCATACTGCTTCTCTCTCTCATCGTTTACAACTAGTGACAAGTCATACTGCTTCTCTCTCTCTCTCAACTAGTGACAAGTCATACTGCTTCTCTCATCGTTTACAACTAGTGACAAGTCATACTGCTTCTCTCTCATCGTTTACAACTAGTGGCAAGTCATACTGCTTCTCTCTCATCGTTTACAACTAGTGGCAAGTCATACTGCTTCTCTCTCATCGTTTACAACTAGTGGCAAGTCATACTGCTTCTCTCTCATCGTTTACAACTAGTGGCAAGTCATACTGCTTCTCTCGCTCTCTCAACTAGTGGCAAGTCATACTGCTTCTCTCTCATCGTTTACAACTAGTGGCAAGTCATATTGCTTCTCTCTCATCGTTTACAACTAGTGACAAGTCATACTGCTTCTCTCTCATCGTTTACAACTAGTGGCAAGTCATACTGCTTCTCTCGCTCTCTCAACTAGTGGCAAGTCATACTGCTTCTCTCTCATCGTTTACAACTAGTGGCAAGTCATATTGCTTCTCTCTCATCGTTTACAACTAGTGACAAGTCATACTGCTTCTCTCTCATCGTTTACAACTAGTGGCAAGTCATACTGCTTCTCTCGCTCTCTCAACTAGTGGCAAGTCATACTGCTTCTCTCTCATCGTTTACAACTAGTGACAAGTCATACTGCTTCTCTCTCTCAACTAGTGGCAAGTCATACTGCTTCTCTCTCATCGTTTACAACTAGTGGCAAGTCATACTGCTTCTCTCTCATCGTTTACAACTAGTGACAAGTCATACTGCTTCTCTCTCATCGTTTACAACTAGTGACAAGTCATACTGCTTCTCTCTCTCAACTAGTGGCAAGTCATACTGCTTCTCTCTCATCGTTTACAACTAGTGGCAAGTCATACTGCTTCTCTCTCATCGTTTACAACTAGTGACAAGTCATACTGCTTCTCTCTCATCGTTTACAACTAGTGACAAGTCATACTGCTTCTCTCTCATCGTTTACAACTAGTGACAAGTCATACTGCTTCTCTCTCATCGTTTACAACTAGTGACAAGTCATACTGCTTCTTTCTCTCAACTAGTGGCAAGTCATACTGCTTCTCTCTCATCGTTTACAACTAGTGGCAAGTCATACTGCTTCTCTCTCATCGTTTACAACTAGTGGCAAGTCATACTGCTTCTCTCTCATCGTTTACAACTAGTGGCAAATCATACTGCTTCTCTCTCATCGTTTACAACTAGTGGCAAGTCATACTGCTTCTCTCTCATCGTTTACAACTAGTGACAAGTCATACTGCTTCTCTCTCATCGTTTACAACTAGTGGCAAGTCATACTGCTTCTCTCGCTCTCTCAACTAGTGGCAAGTCATACTGCTTCTCTCTCATCGTTTACAACTAGTGGCAAGTCATACTGCTTCTCTCTCATCGTTTACAACTAGTGGCAAGTCATACTGCTTCTCTCTCATCGTTTACAACTAGTGACAAGTCATACTGCTTCTCTCTCATCGTTTACAACTAGTGGCAAGTCATACTGCTTCTCTCTCATCGTTTACAACTAGTGACAAGTCATACTGCTTCTCTCTCATCGTTTACAACTAGTGACAAGTCATACTGCTTCTCTCTCTCATCGTTTACAACTAGTGACAAGTCATACTGCTTCTCTCTCTCATCGTTTACAACTAGTGACAAGTCATACTGCTTCTCTCTCTCTCAACTAGTGACAAGTCATACTGCTTCTCTCATCGTTTACAACTAGTGGCAAGTCATACTGCTTCTCTCTCATCGTTTACAACTAGTGGCAAGTCATACTGCTTCTCTCTCATCGTTTACAACTAGTGGCAAGTCATACTGCTTCTCTCTCATCGTTTACAACTAGTGACAAGTCATACTGCTTCTCTCTCATCGTTTACAACTAGTGGCAAGTCATACTGCTTCTCTCGCTCTCTCAACTAGTGGCAAGTCATACTGCTTCTCTCTCATCGTTTACAACTAGTGGCAAGTCATATTGCTTCTCTCTCATCGTTTACAACTAGTGACAAGTCATACTGCTTCTCTCTCATCGTTTACAACTAGTGGCAAGTCATACTGCTTCTCTCGCTCTCTCAACTAGTGGCAAGTCATACTGCTTCTCTCTCATCGTTTACAACTAGTGGCAAGTCATATTGCTTCTCTCTCATCGTTTACAACTAGTGACAAGTCATACTGCTTCTCTCTCATCGTTTACAACTAGTGGCAAGTCATACTGCTTCTCTCGCTCTCTCAACTAGTGGCAAGTCATACTGCTTCTCTCTCATCGTTTACAACTAGTGACAAGTCATACTGCTTCTCTCTCTCAACTAGTGGCAAGTCATACTGCTTCTCTCTCATCGTTTACAACTAGTGGCAAGTCATACTGCTTCTCTCTCATCGTTTACAACTAGTGACAAGTCATACTGCTTCTCTCTCATCGTTTACAACTAGTGACAAGTCATACTGCTTCTCTCTCTCAACTAGTGGCAAGTCATACTGCTTCTCTCTCATCGTTTACAACTAGTGGCAAGTCATACTGCTTCTCTCTCATCGTTTACAACTAGTGACAAGTCATACTGCTTCTCTCTCATCGTTTACAACTAGTGACAAGTCATACTGCTTCTCTCTCATCGTTTACAACTAGTGACAAGTCATACTGCTTCTCTCTCATCGTTTACAACTAGTGACAAGTCATACTGCTTCTTTCTCTCAACTAGTGGCAAGTCATACTGCTTCTCTCTCATCGTTTACAACTAGTGGCAAGTCATACTGCTTCTCTCTCATCGTTTACAACTAGTGGCAAGTCATACTGCTTCTCTCTCATCGTTTACAACTAGTGGCAAATCATACTGCTTCTCTCTCATCGTTTACAACTAGTGGCAAGTCATACTGCTTCTCTCTCATCGTTTACAACTAGTGACAAGTCATACTGCTTCTCTCTCATCGTTTACAACTAGTGACAAGTCATATTGCTTCTCTCTCATCGTTTACAACTAGTGGCAAGTCATACTGCTTCTCTCGCTCTCTCAACTAGTGGCAAGTTATCTGCTTCTCTCTCATCGTTTACAACTAGTGACAAGTCATACTGCTTCTCTCTCATCGTTTACAACTAGTGGCAAGTCATACTGCTTCTCTCGCTCTCTCAACTAGTGGCAAGTCATACTGCTTCTCTCTCATCGTTTACAACTAGTGACAAGTCATACTGCTTCTCTCTCATCGTTTACAACTAGTGGCAAGTCATACTGCTTCTCTCTCATCGTTTACAACTAGTGACAAGTCATACTGCTTCTCTCTCATCGTTTACAACTAGTGACAAGTCATACTGCTTCTCTCTCTCATCGTTTACAACTAGTGACAAGTCATACTGCTTCTCTCTCTCATCGTTTACAACTAGTGACAAGTCATACTGCTTCTCTCTCTCTCAACTAGTGACAAGTCATACTGCTTCTCTCATCGTTTACAACTAGTGACAAGTCATATTGCTTCTCTCTCATCGTTTACAACTAGTGACAAGTCATACTGCTTCTCTCTCATCGTTTACAACTAGTGGCAAGTCATACTGCTTCTCTCGCTCTCTCAACTAGTGGCAAGTCATACTGCTTCTCTCTCATCGTTTACAACTAGTGACAAGTCATACTGCTTCTCTCTCTCAACTAGTGGCAAGTCCATACTGCTTCTCTCTCATCGTTTACAACTAGTGGCAAGTCATACTGCTTCTCTCTCATCGTTTACAACTAGTGACAAGTCATACTGCTTCTCTCTCATCGTTTACAACTAGTGACAAGTCATACTGCTTCTCTCTCTCAACTAGTGGCAAGTCATACTGCTTCTCTCTCATCGTTTACAACTAGTGGCAAGTCATACTGCTTCTCTCTCATCGTTTACAACTAGTGACAAGTCATACTGCTTCTCTCTCATCGTTTACAACTAGTGACAAGTCATACTGCTTCTCTCTCATCGTTTACAACTAGTGGCAAGTCATACTGCTTCTCTCGCTCTCTCAACTAGTGGCAAGTCATACTGCTTCTCTCTCATCGTTTACAACTAGTGGCAAGTCATATTGCTTCTCATCGTTTACAACTAGTGGCAAGTCATACTGCTTCTCTCTCATCGTTTACAACTAGTGACAAGTCATATTGCTTCTCTCTCATCGTTTACAACTAGTGGCAAGTCATACTGCTTCTCTCGCTCTCTCAACTAGTGGCAAGTCATACTGCTTCTCTCTCATCGTTTACAACTAGTGACAAGTCATACTGCTTCTCTCTCATCGTTTACAACTAGTGGCAAGTCATACTGCTTCTCTCGCTCTCTCAACTAGTGGCAAGTCATACTGCTTCTCTCTCATCGTTTACAACTAGTGACAAGTCATACTGCTTCTCTCTCATCGTTTACAACTAGTGGCAAGTCATACTGCTTCTCTCTCATCGTTTACAACTAGTGACAAGTCATACTGCTTCTCTCTCATCGTTTACAACTAGTGACAAGTCATACTGCTTCTCTCTCTCATCGTTTACAACTAGTGACAAGTCATACTGCTTCTCTCTCTCATCGTTTACAACTAGTGACAAGTCATACTGCTTCTCTCTCTCTCTCAACTAGTGACAAGTCATACTGCTTCTCTCATCGTTTACAACTAGTGACAAGTCATACTGCTTCTCTCTCATCGTTTACAACTAGTGGCAAGTCATACTGCTTCTCTCTCATCGTTTACAACTAGTGGCAAGTCATACTGCTTCTCTCTCATCGTTTACAACTAGTGGCAAGTCATACTGCTTCTCTCTCATCGTTTACAACTAGTGGCAAGTCATACTGCTTCTCTCGCTCTCTCAACTAGTGGCAAGTCATACTGCTTCTCTCTCATCGTTTACAACTAGTGGCAAGTCATATTGCTTCTCTCTCATCGTTTACAACTAGTGACAAGTCATACTGCTTCTCTCTCATCGTTTACAACTAGTGGCAAGTCATACTGCTTCTCTCGCTCTCTCAACTAGTGGCAAGTCATACTGCTTCTCTCTCATCGTTTACAACTAGTGGCAAGTCATATTGCTTCTCTCTCATCGTTTACAACTAGTGACAAGTCATACTGCTTCTCTCTCATCGTTTACAACTAGTGGCAAGTCATACTGCTTCTCTCGCTCTCTCAACTAGTGGCAAGTCATACTGCTTCTCTCTCATCGTTTACAACTAGTGACAAGTCATACTGCTTCTCTCTCTCAACTAGTGGCAAGTCATACTGCTTCTCTCTCATCGTTTACAACTAGTGGCAAGTCATACTGCTTCTCTCTCATCGTTTACAACTAGTGACAAGTCATACTGCTTCTCTCTCATCGTTTACAACTAGTGACAAGTCATACTGCTTCTCTCTCTCAACTAGTGGCAAGTCATACTGCTTCTCTCTCATCGTTTACAACTAGTGGCAAGTCATACTGCTTCTCTCTCATCGTTTACAACTAGTGACAAGTCATACTGCTTCTCTCTCATCGTTTACAACTAGTGACAAGTCATACTGCTTCTCTCTCATCGTTTACAACTAGTGACAAGTCATACTGCTTCTCTCTCATCGTTTACAACTAGTGACAAGTCATACTGCTTCTTCTCTCAACTAGTGGCAAGTCATACTGCTTCTCTCTCATCGTTTACAACTAGTGGCAAGTCATACTGCTTCTCTCTCATCGTTTACAACTAGTGGCAAGTCATACTGCTTCTCTCTCATCGTTTACAACTAGTGGCAAATCATACTGCTTCTCTCTCATCGTTTACAACTAGTGGCAAGTCATACTGCTTCTCTCTCATCGTTTACAACTAGTGACAAGTCATACTGCTTCTCTCTCATCGTTTACAACTAGTGGCAAGTCATACTGCTTCTCTCGCTCTCTCAACTAGTGGCAAGTCATACTGCTTCTCTCTCATCGTTTACAACTAGTGGCAAGTCATACTGCTTCTCTCTCATCGTTTACAACTAGTGGCAAGTCATACTGCTTCTCTCTCATCGTTTACAACTAGTGACAAGTCATACTGCTTCTCTCTCATCGTTTACAACTAGTGGCAAGTCATACTGCTTCTCTCTCATCGTTTACAACTAGTGACAAGTCATACTGCTTCTCTCTCATCGTTTACAACTAGTGACAAGTCATACTGCTTCTCTCTCTCATCGTTTACAACTAGTGACAAGTCATACTGCTTCTCTCTCTCATCGTTTACAACTAGTGACAAGTCATACTGCTTCTCTCTCTCTCAACTAGTGACAAGTCATACTGCTTCTCTCATCGTTTACAACTAGTGGCAAGTCATACTGCTTCTCTCTCATCGTTTACAACTAGTGGCAAGTCATACTGCTTCTCTCTCATCGTTTACAACTAGTGGCAAGTCATACTGCTTCTCTCTCATCGTTTACAACTAGTGACAAGTCATACTGCTTCTCTCTCATCGTTTACAACTAGTGGCAAGTCATACTGCTTCTCTCGCTCTCTCAACTAGTGGCAAGTCATACTGCTTCTCTCTCATCGTTTACAACTAGTGGCAAGTCATATTGCTTCTCTCTCATCGTTTACAACTAGTGACAAGTCATACTGCTTCTCTCTCATCGTTTACAACTAGTGGCAAGTCATACTGCTTCTCTCGCTCTCTCAACTAGTGGCAAGTCATACTGCTTCTCTCTCATCGTTTACAACTAGTGGCAAGTCATATTGCTTCTCTCTCATCGTTTACAACTAGTGACAAGTCATACTGCTTCTCTCTCATCGTTTACAACTAGTGGCAAGTCATACTGCTTCTCTCGCTCTCTCAACTAGTGGCAAGTCATACTGCTCTCTCTCATCGTTTACAACTAGTGACAAGTCATACTGCTTCTCTCTCTCAACTAGTGGCAAGTCATACTGCTTCTCTCTCATCGTTTACAACTAGTGGCAAGTCATACTGCTTCTCTCTCATCGTTTACAACTAGTGACAAGTCATACTGCTTCTCTCTCATCGTTTACAACTAGTGACAAGTCATACTGCTTCTCTCTCTCAACTAGTGGCAAGTCATACTGCTTCTCTCTCATCGTTTACAACTAGTGGCAAGTCATACTGCTTCTCTCTCATCGTTTACAACTAGTGACAAGTCATACTGCTTCTCTCTCATCGTTTACAACTAGTGACAAGTCATACTGCTTCT
>NW_022262546.1:367047-374547 GCF_002021735.2 Oncorhynchus kisutch
TAGTCTCTTCTAATGTTGTGGTTACTACCTGGTGTGGTAGGAGTCTAGAGACCAGTAGTCTCTTCTAATGTTGTGGTTACTACCTGGTGTGGTAGGAGTCTAGAGAGACCAGTAGTCTCTTCTAATGTTGTGGTTACTACCTGGTGTGGTAGGAGTCTAGAGAGACCAGTAGTCTCTTCTAATGTTGTGGTTACTACCTGGTGTGGTAGGAGTCTAGAGAGACCAGTAGTCTCTTCTAATGTTGTGGTTACTACCTGGTGTGGTAGGAGTCTAGAGACCAGTAGTCTCTTCTAATGTTGTGGTTACTACCTGGTGTGGTAGGAGTCTAGAGACCAGTAGTCTCTTCTAATGTTGTGGTTACTACCTGGTGTGGTAGGAGTCTAGAGAGACCAGTAGTCTCTTCTAATGTTGTGGTTACTACCTGGTGTGGTAGGAGTCTAGAGAGACCAGTAGTCTCTTCTAATGTTGTGGTTACTACCTGGTGTGGTAGGAGTCTAGAGAGACCAGTAGTCTCTTCTAATGTTGTGGTTACTACCTGGTGTGGTAGGAGTCTAGAGACCAGTAGTCTCTTCTAATGTTGTGGTTACTACCTGGTGTGGTAGGAGTCTAGAGACCAGTAGTCTCTTCTAATGTTGTGGTTACTACCTGGTGTGGTAGGAGTCTAGAGACCAGTAGTCTCTTCTAATGTTGTGGTTACTACCTGGTGTGGTAGGAGTCTAGAGACCAGTAGTCTCTTCTAATGTTGTGGTTACTACCTGGTGTGGTAGGAGTCTAGAGACCAGTAGTCTCTTCTAATGTTGTGGTTACTACCTGGTGTGGTAGGAGTCTAGAGACCAGTAGTCTCTTCTAATGTTGTGGTTACTACCTGGTGTGGTAGGAGTCTAGAGAGACCAGTAGTCTCTTCTAATGTTGTGGTTACTACCTGGTGTGGTAGGAGTCTAGAGACCAGTAGTCTCTTCTAATGTTGTGGTTACTACCTGGTGTGGTAGGAGTCTAGAGACCAGTAGTCTCTTCTAATGTTGTGGTTACTACCTGGTGTGGTAGGAGTCTAGAGACCAGTAGTCTCTTCTAATGTTGTGGTTACTACCTGGTGTGGTAGGAGTCTAGAGAGACCAGTAGTCTCTTCTAATGTTGTGGTTACTACCTGGTGTGTGTAGGCGTCTCCAGAGCCCAGCAGTCTCTTGTCATGGTTGTGTTGTGGTTATATGATGGTTGTGTTGTGGTTATATCATGGTTGTATTGTGGTTGTATCATGGTTGTATTGTGGTTATATCATGGTTGTGTTGTGGTTATATCATGGTTGTATTATGGTTATATCATGGTTGTGTTGTGGTTGTATTATGGTTATATCATGGTTGTGTTGTGGTTATATCATGGTTGTATTATGGTTATATCATGGTTGTGTTGTGG
The DNA here is from genome assembly GCF_002021735.2 of Oncorhynchus kisutch. Lineage (NCBI taxonomy): Eukaryota > Metazoa > Chordata > Actinopteri > Salmoniformes > Salmonidae > Oncorhynchus > Oncorhynchus kisutch. Next base: position 368,458 of record NW_022262546.1, read on the forward strand.
TTACTACCTGGTGTGGGTAGGCGTCTCCAGAGCCCAACAGTCTCTTGTTCTGGTCAAACAGCATCCAGAGCTGAGAGTCAAACTCTGATTCATACAACTGGTCACAGAGTACTGGACAGCTGGGGGTCACCTCTCCTGACTTAGGCTGGGGAGAGAGGTAGAGAGGGAGAGAGGTAGAGAGGTAGAGAGATCAGACACACAGTACTGGACAGCTAGGTAGAGAGGTAGAGAGATCAGACACACAGTACTGGACAGCTGGGGAGAGAAGTAGAGAGGTATAGAGGTCAGACACACAGTACTGGACAGCTGGGGGTCACCTCTCCTGACTTAGGCTGAGGAGAGAGGTAAAGAGGTCAGACACACAGTACTGGACAGCTGGGGAGAGGTAGAGAGGTAGAGAGATCAGACACACAGTACTGGACAGCTGGGGAGAGAGGTAGAGAGGTAGAGAGGTAGAGAGATCAGACACACAGTACTGGACAGCTGGGGAGAGAAGTAGAGAGGTAGAGAGGTATAGAGGTCAGACACACAGTACTGGACAGCTGGGGGTCACCTCTCCTGACTTAGGCTGAGGAGAGAGGTAAAGAGGTCAGACACACAGTACTGGACAGCTGGGGAGAGAGGTAGAGAGGTATAGAGGTCAGACACACAGTACTGGACAGCTGGGGAGAGGTAGAGAGGTAGAGAGATCAGACACACAGTACTGGACAGCTGGGGAGAGAAGTAGAGAGGTAGAGAGGTATAGAGGTATAGAGGTAGAGGGGTAGAGAGGTAGAGGGGTAGAGGGGTAGAGAGGTCAGACACACAGTACTGGACAGCTGGAGAGAGAGGTAGAGAGGTAGAGAGGTCAGACACACAGTACTGGACAGCTGGAGAGAGAGGTAGAGCGGTAGAGAGGTCAGACACAGTACTGGACAGCTGGGGAGAGAGGTAGAGAGGTAGAGAGGTCAGACAGTACTGGACAGCTGGGGAGAGAGGTAGAGAGGTCAGACAGTACTGGACAGCTGGGGAGAGAGGTAGAGAGGTAGAGAGGGAGAGAGGTAGAGAGGTCAGACAGAGTACTGGACAGCTGGGGAGAGAGGTAGAGAGGGAGAGAGGTAGAGAGGTCAGACAGAGTACTGGACAGCTGGGGAGAGAGGTAGAGAGGTCAGACAGTACTGGACAGCTGGGGAGAGAGGTAGAGAGGTCACACACACCAAACAGAGGTGTATAATACAACCTAGACACTCTCACCTGGTGGAAGCTGTAGGTGAGGATGATTTCGTAGAGCTGTCTGTTGTTGGGGAGGACATCTCTGTGACCCAGAGCCTTGATCTTAGAACTCAGAGGTCTGGAAGAAGCAGGAAACAGACAGTTAGATGGGATGCTTGGGGATAGATAAACTGCTGTGGGTTAGACTCTGTAGACTGAGATGATCTGTCAGGACTAGATGGGATGCTTGGGGATAGATGCTGTGGGTTAGACTCTGTAGACTGAGATGATCTGTCAGGACTAGATGGGATGCTTGGGGATAGATGCTGTGGGTTAGACTCTGTAGACTGAGATGATCTGTCAGGACTAGATGGGATGCTTGGGGATAGATGCTGTGGGTTAGACTCTGTAGACTGAGATGATCTGTCAGGACTAGATGGGATGCTTGGGGATAGATGCTGTGGGTTAGACTCTGTACACTGAGACGATCTGTCAGGACTAGATGGGATGCTTGGGGATAGATGCTGTGGGTTAGACTCTGTAGACTGAGATGATCTGTCAGGACTAGATGGGATGCTTGGGGATAGATGCTGTGGGTTAGACTCTGTAGACTGAGATGATCTGTCAGGACTAGATGGGATGCTTGGGGATAGATGCTGTGGGTTAGACTCTGTACACTGAGACGATCTGTCAGGACTAGATGGGATGCTTGGGGATAGATGCTGTGGGTTAGACTGTAGACTGAGATGATCTGTCAGGACTAGATGGGATGCTTGGGGATAGATGCTGTGGGTTAGACTCTGTAGACTGAGATGATCTGTCAGGACTAGATGGGATGCTTGGGGATAGATGCTGTGGGTTAGACTCTGTACACTGAGACGATCTGTCAGGACTAGATGGGATGCTTGGGGATAGATGCTGTGGGTTAGACTCTGTACACAGACGATCTGTCAGGACTAGATGGGATGCTTGGGGATAGATGCTGTGGGTTAGACTCTGTACACTGAGACGATCTGTCAGGACTAGATGGGATGCTTGGGGATAGATGCTGTGGGTTAGACTGTAGACTGAGATGATCTGTCAGGACTAGATGGGATGCTTGGGGATAGATGCTGTGGGTTAGACTCTGTAGACTGAGATGATCTGTCAGGACTAGATGGGATGCTTGGGGATAGATGCTGTGGGTTAGACTCTGTACACTGAGACGATCTGTCAGGACTAGATGGGATGCTTGGGGATAGATGCTGTGGGTTAGACTCTGTAGACTGAGATGATCTGTCAGGACTAGATGGGATGCTTGGGGATAGATGCTGTGGGTTAGACTCTGTAGACTGAGATGATCTGTCAGGACTAGATGGGATGCTTGGGGATAGATGCTGTGGGTTAGACTCTGTACACTGAGACGATCTGTCAGGACTAGATGGGATGCTTGGGGATAGATGCTGTGGGTTAGACTCTGTACACAGACGATCTGTCAGGACTAGATGGGATGCTTGGGGATAGATGCTGTAGGTTAGACTCTGTACACTGAGACGATCTGTCAGGACTAGACGGGATGCTTGGGGATAGATGCTGTGGGTTAGACTCTGTAGACTGAGATGATCTGTCAGGACTAGATGGTATGCTTGGGGATAGATGCTGTGGGTTAGACTCTGTACACTGAGACGATCTGTCAGGACTAGATGGGATGCTTGGGGATAGATGCTGTGGGTTAGACTGTAGACTGAGATGATCTGTCAGGACTAGATGGGATGCTTGGGGATAGATGCTGTGGGTTAAGACTCTGTAGACTGAGATGGGATGTGAGTTATGTTTTGAAGGGTTATGTAGACGTTATCAGGATTGGGCGAAGGCAGGGTTTAAACTGCTGTGGGTTAGACTCTGTAGATGTTATCAGGATTGGGCGAAGGCAGGGTTTAAACTGCTGTGGGTTAGACTCTGTAGACGTTATCAGGATTGGGCGAAGGCAGGGTTAAAACTGCTGTGTCCTCAGTGCCCGGTCTGTGTGCCCACATGGACCGGGAAGGAAGGAGGGGGGCTGAGAGCTTCCTTCTGAGAGGATGGAGACATAGAAGCTGAGAGTTTCCTTCTGAGAGGATGGAGACGGAGAAGCTGAGAGTTTCCTTCTGAGAGGATGGAGACGGAGAAGCTGAGAGTTTCCTTCTGAGAGGACGGAGAAGCTGAGAGTTTCCTTCTGAGAGGATGGAGAAGCTGAGAGTTTCCTTCTGAGAGGATGGAGACGTAGAAGCTGAGAGTTTCCATCTGAGAGGATGGAGAAGCTGAGAGTTTCCATCTGAGAGGATGGAGAAGCTGAGAGTTTCCATCTGAGAGGATGGAGAAGCTGAGAGTTTCCTTCTGAGAGGATGGAGAAGCTGAGAGTTTCCTTCTGAGAGGATGGAGAAGCTGAGAGTTTCCTTCTGAGAGGATGGAGATGGAGAAGCTGAGAGTTTCCTTCTGAGAGGATGGAGAAGCTGAGAGTTTCCTTCTGAGAGGATGGAGAAGCTGAGAGTTTCCATCTGAGAGGATGGAGAAGCTGAGAGTTTCCATCTGAGAGGATGGAGAAGCTGAGAGTTTCCTTCTGAGAGGATGGAGAAGCTGAGAGTTTCCTTCTGAGAGGATGGAGAAGCTGAGAGTTTCCTTCTGAGAGGATGGAGAAGCTGAGAGTTTCCTTCTGAGAGGATGGAGAAGCTGAGAGTTTCCTTCTGAGAGGATGGAGAAGCTGAGAGTTTCCTTCTGAGAGGATGGAGAAGCTGAGAGTTTCCTTCTGAGAGGATGGAGAAGCTGAGAGTTTCCTTCTTAGAGGATGGAGATGGAGAAGCTGAGAGTTTCCTTCTGAGAGGATGGAGAAGCTGAGAGTTTCCTTCTGAGAGGATGGAGAAGCTGAGAGTTTCCTTCTGAGAGGATGGAGACGTAGAAGCTGAGAGTTTCCTCACAAAAACAAAAAGTTAATTGCGAAGCTGACCAGATTAGTGACTAATGTAACCCGGTATATATATATCAGACTGTAGGTGGTGGGTAGAGGGGTAGGTAGGGGGGTGTATTTGGAGACATATGTCCCAGTGTGGCTGCACACAGATCTTCAGGATGACCCTGGGAGAAACGTGTGGGTGGGTGTATGTCTTTAGTTTTATACCTGAGTGGCTGGACCCAAGTCTTCAGAGTGATGATGGGAGAAACGTCCTCGTACCTCAGGGGAGAGGACACCTCAAAACTAGTCACACCGTCTGATGCATGCTGGGTGAGACAAAAATCATGAGTCAGAAAAGGAAAAGACTTTAGGTCGTAAAACTGAAACGTCCCACAACACGGAGGAGTGCGTTCCTGCTGTGGTACGACACGTCCCACAACACAGAGGAGTGCGTTCCTGCTGTGGTACGACACGTCCCACAACACAGAGGAGTGCGTTCCTGCTGTGGTACGACACGTCCCACAACACAGAGGAGTGCGTTCCTGCTGTGGTACGACACGTCCCACAACACAGAGGAGTGCGTTCCTGCTGTGGTACGACACGTCCCACAACACAGAGGAGTGTGTTCCTGCTGCTGTGGTACGACACGTCCCACAACACAGAGGAGTGCGTTCCTGCTGTGGTACGACACGTCCCACAACACAGAGGAGTGCGTTCCTGCTGTGGTACGACACGTCCCACAACACAGAGGAGTGCGTTCCTGCTGTGGTACGACACGTCCCACAACACAGAGGAGTGTGTTCCTGCTGCTGTGGTACGACACGTCCCACAACACAGAGGAGTGCGTTCCTGCTGTGGTACGACACGTCCCACAACACAGAGGAGTGCGTTCCTGCTGTGGTACGACACGTCCCACAACACAGAGGAGTGCGTTCCTGCTGCATAATGACAACACAATACCACACAATGACATCACAATACCCCACAATGACATCACAATACCCCATAATGACATCACAATACCCATGATGACAACACAATAACCCATGATGACAACACAATACCCCATAATGACATCACAATACCCCATGATGACAACACAATACCCCATGATGACAACACAATACCCCATGATGACATTCCTTCAACCTCATGGCTTGGGTTTTGCTCTGACATGCACTGTCATCTGTGGGACCTTATATAGACAGGTGTGTGCCTTTCCAAATCATGGGGTATTGTGATGTCATTATGGGGTATTGTGATGTCATTATGGGGTATTGTGATGTCATCATGGGGTATTGTGATGTCATCATGGGGTATTGTGATGTCATCATGGGGTATTGTGATGTCATCATGGGGTATTGTGATGTCATCATGAGGTATTGTGATGTCATCATGGGGTATTGTGATGTCATTATGGGGTATTGTGATGTCATTGTGGGGTATTGTGATGTCATTGTGGGGTATTGTGATGTCATCGTGGGGTATTGTGATGTCATCGTGGGGTATTGTGTGTAGATTGAGGGAAAACAATTATAGGTGGTGTGTAGAGGTGAGGTGGTGTGTAGAGGTGAGGTGGTGTGTAGAGGTGGTATATACTCACTATGTGTAGAGTTGACGGTGAGGTGGTGTGTAGAGGTGAGGTGGTGTGTAGAGGTGGTATATACTCGCTATGTGTAGAGTTGACGGTGAGGTGGTGTGTAGAGGTGAGGTGGTGTGTAGAGGTGGTATATACTCGCTATGTGTAGAGTTGACGGTGAGGTGGTGTGTAGAGGTGAGGTGGTGTGTAGAGGTGGTATATACTCGCTATGTGTAGAGTTGACGGTGAGGTGGTGTGTAGAGGTGAGGTGGTGTGTAGAGGTGAGGTGAGGTGTATATACTCACTATGTGTAGAGGTGACGGTGAGGTGGTCAGGCCGTGGAAGGAGATACTGTAGTCAACGGTGACGTCACCAAGGCTGGCCCACCACCGGGCGACACATAACTCTACTG
>NW_022262547.1:0-20225 GCF_002021735.2 Oncorhynchus kisutch
GACCAGCTAGATCTACTGTCTCTATTATAATATGACAGACCAGCTAGATCTACGGTCTCTATTATATTATGACAGACCAGCTAGATTTACTGTCTCTATTATAGTATGACAGACCAGCTAGATCTACTGTCTCTATTATAGTATGACAGACCAGCTACATCTACGGTCTCTATTATATTATGACAGACCAGGTAGATCATCTGTCTCGATTGTATTATGACAGACCAGCTAGATCTACTGTCTGTATTATATTATGACAGACCAGCTAGATCTACTGTCTCTATTATATTATGACAGACCAGCTAGATCTACTGTCTCTATATATTATGACAGACCAGCTAGATCTACTGTCTCTATTATGACAGACCAGCTAGATCTACTGTCTTTATTATATAATGACAGACCAGCTAGATCTACTGTCTCTTATATTATGACAGACCAGCTACATCTACTGTATCTATTATATTATGACAGACGAGCTAGATCTACTGTCTCTATTATATTATGAAAGAGCAGCTCACATCTACTGCCCTCCATTATATTATGACAGACCAGCTAGATCTACTGTCTCTATTATATATGACAGACAAGCTAAATCTACTTTCTCTAGTATAATATGACAGACACGCTAGATCTACTGTCTCTGTTATATTATGACAGACCAGCTAGATCTACTGTCTATATGTCTCTATTACTTTTTGACAGACCAGCTAGATCTACTGTCTCTATATTATGACAGACCAGCTAGATCTACTGTCTCTATTATATTATGACAGACCAGCTACATCTACTGTCTCTATATTATGACAGACCAGCTAGATCTACTGTCTCTATTATATTATGACAGACCAGCTAGATCTACAGTTTCTATTATAATATGACAGACCAGCTACATCTACCGTCTCTATGTCTCTAATTTATTATGACAGACCAGGTAGATCTTCTGTCTATATTATATTATGACCTACCAGCTAGATCTACTGTCTCTATTATAGTATGACAGACCAGGTAGATCTACTGTCTCTATTACATTATGTCAGACCAGCCTGATATACTGTCTCTATTATAATATGACAGACCAGATAGATCTACTGTCTTTAATATATTATGACAGACCAGCTAGATCTACTGTCTCTATGTCTCTATTTTATTATGACAGAAAAGCTAGATCTACTGTCTATTATAATATGGCATACCATCTAGATCTACTGTCTCTATTATAATACGACAGACCAGCTAGATCTAATTTCTCTATTATAATATGACAGACCAGCTAGATCTACTGTCTCTATTATATTATGACAGACCAGCTAGATCTACTGTCTCTATTATAATATGACAGAACAGCTAGATCTACTGTCTCTATGTCTCTATTATATTATGACAGACCAGGTAGATCTTCTGTCTCTATTTTATTATGACATTCCTGCTAGATCTACTGTCTCTATTTTATTATGACAGACCAGCTAGATCTACTGTCTCTATTATAATATGACAGAACAGCTAGATCTACTGTCTCTATGTCTCTATTATATTATGACAGACCAGGTAGATCTACTGTCTCTGTTATATTATGAGAAACCAGCTAGATCTACTGTCTCTATTATAATATGACAGACAAAATAGATCTGTCTTTATTATATTATGACAGACCAGCTAGATCTACTATCTCTATTTTATTATGACAGACCAGCTAGATCTACTATCTCTATTATATTATGACAGACCAGGTAGATCTTCTGTCTCTATTTTATTATGACATTCCTGCTAGATCTACTATCTCTATTTTATTATGACAGACCAGCTAGATCTACTGTCTCTATTATATTATGACAGACCAGCTAGATCTACTGTCTCATATTATGACAGACCAGCTATATCTAGTGTCTAAATTTTAATATGACAGACCAGCTATATCTAGTGTCTCTAATACATTATGTCAGACCAGCTAGATCTATTGTCTCCATTATATTATGACAGACCAGCTAGATTTACTGTCTCTGTCTCTATTATATTATGACAGACCAGCTAGATTTACTGTCTCTATTATAGTATGACAGACAGCTAGATCTACTGTCTTTATTATATTGTTACAGACCAGAAAGATCTACTGTCTCTATTATAATATCCATTCAGCTGATGTTCTGAAAGAGCTGCAAAATCTGGACCCCTACAAATCAGCCGGGCTAGACAATCTGGACCCTTTCTTTCTAAAATTATCTGCCGAAATTGTTGCCACCCCTATTACTAGCCTGTTCAACCTCTCTTTCGTGTCGTCTGAGATTCCCAAAGATTGGAAAGCAGCTGCGGTCATCCCCCTCTTCAAAGGGGGGGACACTCTTGACCCAAACTGCTACAGACCTATATCTATCCTACCGTGCCTTTCTAAGGTCTTCGAAAGCCAAGTCAACAAACAGATTACCGACCATTTCGAATCTCACCATACCTTCTCTGCTATGCAATCTGGTTTCAGAGCTGGTCATGGGTGCACCTCAGCCACGCTCAAGGTCCTAAACGATATCTTAACCGCCATCGATAAGAAACATTACTGTGCAGCCGTATTCATTGATCTGGCCAAGGCTTTCGACTCTGTCAATCACCATATCCTCATCGGCAGACTCGACAGCCTTGGTTTCTCAAATAATTGCCTCGCCTGGTTCACCAACTACTTCTCTGATAGAGTTCAGTGTGTCAAGTCGGAGGGTCTGCTGTCCGGACCTCTGGCAGTCTCTATGGGGGTGCCACAGGGTTCAATTCTTGGACCGACTCTCTTCTCTGTATACATCAATGAGGTCGCTCTTGCTGCTGGTGAGTCCCTGATCCACCTCTACGCAGACGACACCATTCTGTATTACTTCCGGCCCTTCTTTGGACACTGTGTTAACAACCCTCCAGGCAAGCTTCAATGCCATACAACTCTCCTTCCGTGGCCTCCAATTGCTCTTAAATACAAGTAAAACTAAATGCATGCTCTTCAACCGATCGCTACCTGCACCTACCCGCCTGTCCAACATCACTACTCTGGACGGCTCTGACTTAGAATACGTGGACAACTACAAATACTTAGGTGTCTGGTTAGACTGTAAACTCTCCTTCCAGACCCATATCAAACATCTCCAATCCAAAGTTAAATCTAGAATTGGCTTCCTATTTCGCAACAAAGCATCCTTCACTCATGCTGCCAAACATACCCTTGTAAAACTGACCATCCTACCAATCCTCGACTTTGGCGATGTCATTTACAAAATAGCCTCCAATACCCTACTCAACAAATTGGATGCAGTCTATCACAGTGCAATCCGTTTTATCACCAAAGCCCCATATACTACCCACCATTGCGACCTGTACGCTCTCGTTGGCTGGCCCTCGCTTCATACTCGTCGCCAAACCCACTGGCTCCATGTCATCTACAAGACCCTGCTAGGTAAAGTCCCCCCTTATCTCAGCTCGCTGGTCACCATAGCATCTCCCACCTGTAGCACACGCTCCAGCAGGTATATCTCTCTAGTCACCCCCAAGACCAATTCTTTCTTTGGCCGCCTCTCCTTCCAGTTCTCTGCTGCCAATGACTGGAACGAACTACAAAAATCTCTGAAACTGGAAACACTTATCTCCCTCACTAGCTTTAAGCACCAACTGTCAGAGCAGCTCACAGATTACTGCACCTGTACATAGCCCACCTAAAATTTAGCCCAAACAACTACCTCTTTCCCAACTGTATTTAATTTTTATTTATTTATTATTTTGCTCCTTTGCACCCCATTATTTTTTTATTTCTACTTTGCACATTCTTTCCATTGCAAAACTACCATTCCAGTATTTTACTTGCTATATTGTATTTTACTTGCCATCATGGCCTTTTTTGCCTTTACCTCCCTTCTCACCTCATTTGCTCACATTGTATATAGACTGTTTATACTGCATTATTGACTGTATGTTTGTTTTTACTCCATGTGTAACTCTGTGTCGTTTTATCTGTCGAACTGCTTTGCTTTATCTTGGCCAGGTCGCAATTGTAAATGAGAACTTGTTCTCAACTGCCTACCTGGTTAAATAAAGGTAAAATAAAATAAAAAAATAAATAAATATGGCATGCCAGCTAATCTACTTTCTCTAATTATATTATGACAGACTGGTAAGATCTACTGTCTTTTATAATATTATTGACTGACCAACGCTATAATCTACTGTCTCTAATTACATCGTCAAGACCAGCTAGATCTACTGTCTCTATTATATTATTGACAGACCAGCTATATCTAGTGTCTAAATGTTAATATGGACTGACAAGCTATATCTACTGTCTCTAATACATTATGTCAGACCAGCTAGATCTACTGTCTCTATTATAGTATGACAGCCAGCTACATCTACTGTCTTTATTATATTATTGACAGACCACCTATATCTAGTGTCTATTTTATTATGACAGACCAGCTACATCTACTGTCTCTATTATAATATGGCAGACCATCTAGATTTCTGTCTCTATTATATTATGACATACCAGCTAGATCTACTGTCTCTATTACATTATTGTCAGACCATCTAGATCTAACTGTCTCTATTACACTATGTCAGACCAGCTAGATCTAATGTCTCTATTATAATATGGCAGACCATCTAGAATCTACGGTCTCTATTACAATATGACAGACCAGCTAGATCTGCTGTCTCTATTATAATATGGCAGACCATCTAGATTTCTGTCCTCTATTATATTATGACAGACCAGCTAGATCTACTGTCTCTATTATATTATGACAGACCAGCTAGATCTACTGTCTCTATGTCTCTATTATATGACAGACCAGCTAGATCTACTGTCTCTATTATATTATGACAGACCAGCTAGATCTACTGTCTCTATTATATTATGACAGACCAGCTAGATCTACTGTCTCTATTATATTATGACAGACCAGCTAGATCTACTGTCTCTATTATATTATGACAGACCAGCTAGATCTACTGTCTCTATTATAATATGACAGACCAGCTAGATCTACTGTCTCTATTATATTATGACAGACCAGCTAGATCTACTGTCTCTATTATATTATGACAGACCAGCTAGATCTACTGTCTCTGTCTCTATATATGACAGACCAGCTAGATCTACTGTCTCTATTATATTATGACAGACCAGCTAGATCTACTGTCTCTATTATATTATGACAGACCAGCTAGATCTACTGTCTTATTATATTATGACAGACCAGCTAGATCTACTGTCTCTATTATAATATGACAGACCAGCTAGATCTACTGTCTCTATTATATTATGACAGACCAGCTAGATCTACTGTCTCTATTATATTATGACAGACCAGCTAGATCTACTGTCTCTATTATATTATGACAGACCAGCTGATCTACTGTCTCTATTATAATATGACAGACCAGCTAGATCTACTGTCTCTATTATATTATGACAGACCAGCTAGATCTACTGTCTCTATGTCTCTATTTATTATGACAGACCAGCTAGATCTACTGTCTATTATATTATGACAGACCAGCTAGATCTACTGTCTCTATTATATATGACAGACCAGCTAGATCTACTGTCTCTATTATATTATGACAGACCAGCTAGATCTACTGTCTCTATTATATTATGACAGACCAGCTAGATCTACTGTCTCTATTATAATATGACAGACCAGCTAGATCTACTGTCTCTATGTCTCTATTATATTATGACAGACCAGCTAGATCTACTGTCTCTATTTTATTATGACAGACCAGCTAGATCTACTGTCTCTATTATATTATGACAGACCAGCTAGATCTACTGTCTCTATTATATTATGACAGACCAGCTAGATCTACTGTCTCTATCTCTATTATATTATGACAGACCAGCTAGATCTACTGTCTCTATTATATTATGACAGACCAGCTAGATCTACTGTCTCTATTATATTATGACAGACCAGCTAGATCTACTGTCTCTATTATATTATGACAGACCAGCTAGATCTACTGTCTCTATATTATGACAGACCAGCTAGATCTACTGTCTCTATTATAATATGACAGACCAGCTAGATCTACTGTCTCTATTATATTATGACAGACCAGCTAGATCTACTGTCTCTATTTTAATATGACAGACCAGCTAGATCTACTGTCTCTATTATATTATGACAGACCAGCTAGATCTACTGTCTCTATTATATTATGACAGACCAGCTAGATCTACTGTCTCTATTATATTATGACAGACCAGCTAGATCTACTGTCTCTATTATATTATGACAGACCAGCTAGATCTACTGTCTCTATTATATTATGACAGACCAGCTAGATCTACTGTCTCTATTATATTATGACAGACCAGCTAGATCTACTGTCTCTATTATATTATGACAGACCAGCTAGATCTACTGTCTCTATTTATATATGACAGACCAGCTAGATCTACTGTCTCTATTATATTATGACAGACCAGCTAGATCTACTGTCTCTATTATATTATGACAGACCAGCTAGATCTACTGTCTCTATTATATTATGACAGACCAGCTAGATCTACTGTCTCTATTATATTATGACAGACCAGCTAGATCTACTGTCTCTATTATATTATGACAGACCAGCTAGATCTACTGTCTCTATTATATTATGACAGACCAGCTAGATCTACTGTCTCTATTATATTATGACAGACCAGCTAGATCTACTGTCTCTATTATATTATGACAGACCAGCTAGATCTACTGTCTCTATTATATTATGACAGACCAGCTAGATCTACTGTCTCTATTATATTATGACAGACCAGCTAGATCTACTGTCTCTATTATATTATGACAGACCAGCTAGATCTACTGTCTCTATTATATTATGACAGACCAGCTAGATCTACTGTCTCTATTATATTATGACAGACCAGCTAGATCTACTGTCTCTATTATATTATGACAGACCAGCTAGATCTACTGTCTCTATTATATTATGACAGACCAGCTAGATCTACTGTCTCTATTATATTATGACAGACCAGCTAGATCTACTGTCTCTATTATATTATGACAGACCAGCTAGATCTACTGTCTCTATTATATTATGACAGACCAGCTAGATCTACTGTCTCTATTATATTATGACAGACCAGCTAGATCTACTGTCTCTATTATATTATGACAGACCAGCTAGATCTACTGTCTCTATTATATTATGACAGACCAGCTAGATCTACTGTCTCTATTATATTATGACAGACCAGCTAGATCTACTGTCTCTATTATATTATGACAGACCAGCTAGATCTACTGTCTCTATTATATTATGACAGACCAGCTAGATCTACTGTCTCTATTATATTATGACAGACCAGCTAGATCTACTGTCTCTATTATATTATGACAGACCAGCTAGATCTACTGTCTCTATTATATTATGACAGACCAGCTAGATCTACTGTCTCTATTATATTATGACAGACCAGCTAGATCTACTGTCTCTATTATATTATGACAGACCAGCTAGATCTACTGTCTCTATTATATTATGACAGACCAGCTAGATCTACTGTCTCTATTATATTATGACAGACCAGCTAGATCTACTGTCTCTATTATATTATGACAGACCAGCTAGATCTACTGTCTCTATTATATTATGACAGACCAGCTAGATCTACTGTCTCTATTATATTATGACAGACCAGCTAGATCTACTGTCTCTATTATATTATGACAGACCAGCTAGATCTACTGTCTCTATTATATTATGACAGACCAGCTAGATCTACTGTCTCTATTATATTATGACAGACCAGCTAGATCTACTGTCTCTATTATATTATGACAGACCAGCTAGATCTACTGTCTCTATTATATTATGACAGACCAGCTAGATCTACTGTCTCTATTATATTATGACAGACCAGCTAGATCTACTGTCTCTATTATATTATGACAGACCAGCTAGATCTACTGTCTCTATTATATTATGACAGACCAGCTAGATCTACTGTCTCTATTATATTATGACAGACCAGCTAGATCTACTGTCTCTATTATATTATGACAGACCAGCTAGATCTACTGTCTCTATTATATTATGACAGACCAGCTAGATCTACTGTCTCTATTATATTATGACAGACCAGCTAGATCTACTGTCTCTATTATATTATGACAGACCAGCTAGATCTACTGTCTCTATTATATTATGACAGACCAGCTAGATCTACTGTCTCTATTATATTATGACAGACCAGCTAGATCTACTGTCTCTATTATATTATGACAGACCAGCTAGATCTACTGTCTCTATTATATTATGACAGACCAGCTAGATCTACTGTCTCTATTATATTATGACAGACCAGCTAGATCTACTGTCTCTATTATATTATGACAGACCAGCTAGATCTACTGTCTCTATTATATTATGACAGACCAGCTAGATCTACTGTCTCTATTATATTATGACAGACCAGCTAGATCTACTGTCTCTATTATATTATGACAGACCAGCTAGATCTACTGTCTCTATTATATTATGACAGACCAGCTAGATCTACTGTCTCTATTATATTATGACAGACCAGCTAGATCTACTGTCTCTATTATATTATGACAGACCAGCTAGATCTACTGTCTCTATTATATTATGACAGACCAGCTAGATCTACTGTCTCTATTATATTATGACAGACCAGCTAGATCTACTGTCTCTATTATATTATGACAGACCAGCTAGATCTACTGTCTCTATTATATTATGACAGACCAGCTAGATCTACTGTCTCTATTATATTATGACAGACCAGCTAGATCTACTGTCTCTATTATATTATGACAGACCAGCTAGATCTACTGTCTCTATTATATTATGACAGACCAGCTAGATCTACTGTCTCTATTATATTATGACAGACCAGCTAGATCTACTGTCTCTATTATATTATGACAGACCAGCTAGATCTACTGTCTCTATTATATTATGACAGACCAGCTAGATCTACTGTCTCTATTATATTATGACAGACCAGCTAGATCTACTGTCTCTATTATATTATGACAGACCAGCTAGATCTACTGTCTCTATTATATTATGACAGACCAGCTAGATCTACTGTCTCTATTATATTATGACAGACCAGCTAGATCTACTGTCTCTATTATATTATGACAGACCAGCTAGATCTACTGTCTCTATTATATTATGACAGACCAGCTAGATCTACTGTCTCTATTATATTATGACAGACCAGCTAGATCTACTGTCTCTATTATATTATGACAGACCAGCTAGATCTACTGTCTCTATTATATTATGACAGACCAGCTAGATCTACTGTCTCTATTATATTATGACAGACCAGCTAGATCTACTGTCTCTATTATATTATGACAGACCAGCTAGATCTACTGTCTCTATTATATTATGACAGACCAGCTAGATCTACTGTCTCTATTATATTATGACAGACCAGCTAGATCTACTGTCTCTATTATATTATGACAGACCAGCTAGATCTACTGTCTCTATTATATTATGACAGACCAGCTAGATCTACTGTCTCTATTATATTATGACAGACCAGCTAGATCTACTGTCTCTATTATATTATGACAGACCAGCTAGATCTACTGTCTCTATTATATTATGACAGACCAGCTAGATCTACTGTCTCTATTATATTATGACAGACCAGCTAGATCTACTGTCTCTATTATATTATGACAGACCAGCTAGATCTACTGTCTCTATTATATTATGACAGACCAGCTAGATCTACTGTCTCTATTATATTATGACAGACCAGCTAGATCTACTGTCTCTATTATATTATGACAGACCAGCTAGATCTACTGTCTCTATTATATTATGACAGACCAGCTAGATCTACTGTCTCTATTATATTATGACAGACCAGCTAGATCTACTGTCTCTATTATATTATGACAGACCAGCTAGATCTACTGTCTCTATTATATTATGACAGACCAGCTAGATCTACTGTCTCTATTATATTATGACAGACCAGCTAGATCTACTGTCTCTATTATATTATGACAGACCAGCTAGATCTACTGTCTCTATTATATTATGACAGACCAGCTAGATCTACTGTCTCTATTATATTATGACAGACCAGCTAGATCTACTGTCTCTATTATATTATGACAGACCAGCTAGATCTACTGTCTCTATTATATTATGACAGACCAGCTAGATCTACTGTCTCTATTATATTATGACAGACCAGCTAGATCTACTGTCTCTATTATATTATGACAGACCAGCTAGATCTACTGTCTCTATTATATTATGACAGACCAGCTAGATCTACTGTCTCTATTATATTATGACAGACCAGCTAGATCTACTGTCTCTATTATATTATGACAGACCAGCTAGATCTACTGTCTCTATTATATTATGACAGACCAGCTAGATCTACTGTCTCTATTATATTATGACAGACCAGCTAGATCTACTGTCTCTATTATATTATGACAGACCAGCTAGATCTACTGTCTCTATTATATTATGACAGACCAGCTAGATCTACTGTCTCTATTATATTATGACAGACCAGCTAGATCTACTGTCTCTATTATATTATGACAGACCAGCTAGATCTACTGTCTCTATTATATTATGACAGACCAGCTAGATCTACTGTCTCTATTATATTATGACAGACCAGCTAGATCTACTGTCTCTATTATATTATGACAGACCAGCTAGATCTACTGTCTCTATTATATTATGACAGACCAGCTAGATCTACTGTCTCTATTATATTATGACAGACCAGCTAGATCTACTGTCTCTATTATATTATGACAGACCAGCTAGATCTACTGTCTCTATTATATTATGACAGACCAGCTAGATCTACTGTCTCTATTATATTATGACAGACCAGCTAGATCTACTGTCTCTATTATATTATGACAGACCAGCTAGATCTACTGTCTCTATTATATTATGACAGACCAGCTAGATCTACTGTCTCTATTATATTATGACAGACCAGCTAGATCTACTGTCTCTATTATATTATGACAGACCAGCTAGATCTACTGTCTCTATTATATTATGACAGACCAGCTAGATCTACTGTCTCTATTATATTATGACAGACCAGCTAGATCTACTGTCTCTATTATATTATGACAGACCAGCTAGATCTACTGTCTCTATTATATTATGACAGACCAGCTAGATCTACTGTCTCTATTATATTATGACAGACCAGCTAGATCTACTGTCTCTATTATATTATGACAGACCAGCTAGATCTACTGTCTCTATTATATTATGACAGACCAGCTAGATCTACTGTCTCTATTATATTATGACAGACCAGCTAGATCTACTGTCTCTATTATATTATGACAGACCAGCTAGATCTACTGTCTCTATTATATTATGACAGACCAGCTAGATCTACTGTCTCTATTATATTATGACAGACCAGCTAGATCTACTGTCTCTATTATATTATGACAGACCAGCTAGATCTACTGTCTCTATTATATTATGACAGACCAGCTAGATCTACTGTCTCTATTATATTATGACAGACCAGCTAGATCTACTGTCTCTATTATATTATGACAGACCAGCTAGATCTACTGTCTCTATTATATTATGACAGACCAGCTAGATCTACTGTCTCTATTATATTATGACAGACCAGCTAGATCTACTGTCTCTATTATATTATGACAGACCAGCTAGATCTACTGTCTCTATTATATTATGACAGACCAGCTAGATCTACTGTCTCTATTATATTATGACAGACCAGCTAGATCTACTGTCTCTATTATATTATGACAGACCAGCTAGATCTACTGTCTCTATTATATTATGACAGACCAGCTAGATCTACTGTCTCTATTATATTATGACAGACCAGCTAGATCTACTGTCTCTATTATATTATGACAGACCAGCTAGATCTACTGTCTCTATTATATTATGACAGACCAGCTAGATCTACTGTCTCTATTATATTATGACAGACCAGCTAGATCTACTGTCTCTATTATATTATGACAGACCAGCTAGATCTACTGTCTCTATTATATTATGACAGACCAGCTAGATCTACTGTCTCTATTATATTATGACAGACCAGCTAGATCTACTGTCTCTATTATATTATGACAGACCAGCTAGATCTACTGTCTCTATTATATTATGACAGACCAGCTAGATCTACTGTCTCTATTATATTATGACAGACCAGCTAGATCTACTGTCTCTATTATATTATGACAGACCAGCTAGATCTACTGTCTCTATTATATTATGACAGACCAGCTAGATCTACTGTCTCTATTATATTATGACAGACCAGCTAGATCTACTGTCTCTATTATATTATGACAGACCAGCTAGATCTACTGTCTCTATTATATTATGACAGACCAGCTAGATCTACTGTCTCTATTATATTATGACAGACCAGCTAGATCTACTGTCTCTATTATATTATGACAGACCAGCTAGATCTACTGTCTCTATTATATTATGACAGACCAGCTAGATCTACTGTCTCTATTATATTATGACAGACCAGCTAGATCTACTGTCTCTATTATATTATGACAGACCAGCTAGATCTACTGTCTCTATTATATTATGACAGACCAGCTAGATCTACTGTCTCTATTATATTATGACAGACCAGCTAGATCTACTGTCTCTATTATATTATGACAGACCAGCTAGATCTACTGTCTCTATTATATTATGACAGACCAGCTAGATCTACTGTCTCTATTATATTATGACAGACCAGCTAGATCTACTGTCTCTATTATATTATGACAGACCAGCTAGATCTACTGTCTCTATTATATTATGACAGACCAGCTAGATCTACTGTCTCTATTATATTATGACAGACCAGCTAGATCTACTGTCTCTATTATATTATGACAGACCAGCTAGATCTACTGTCTCTATTATATTATGACAGACCAGCTAGATCTACTGTCTCTATTATATTATGACAGACCAGCTAGATCTACTGTCTCTATTATATTATGACAGACCAGCTAGATCTACTGTCTCTATTATATTATGACAGACCAGCTAGATCTACTGTCTCTATTATATTATGACAGACCAGCTAGATCTACTGTCTCTATTATATTATGACAGACCAGCTAGATCTACTGTCTCTATTATATTATGACAGACCAGCTAGATCTACTGTCTCTATTATATTATGACAGACCAGCTAGATCTACTGTCTCTATTATATTATGACAGACCAGCTAGATCTACTGTCTCTATTATATTATGACAGACCAGCTAGATCTACTGTCTCTATTATATTATGACAGACCAGCTAGATCTACTGTCTCTATTATATTATGACAGACCAGCTAGATCTACTGTCTCTATTATATTATGACAGACCAGCTAGATCTACTGTCTCTATTATATTATGACAGACCAGCTAGATCTACTGTCTCTATTATATTATGACAGACCAGCTAGATCTACTGTCTCTATTATATTATGACAGACCAGCTAGATCTACTGTCTCTATTATATTATGACAGACCAGCTAGATCTACTGTCTCTATTATATTATGACAGACCAGCTAGATCTACTGTCTCTATTATATTATGACAGACCAGCTAGATCTACTGTCTCTATTATATTATGACAGACCAGCTAGATCTACTGTCTCTATTATATTATGACAGACCAGCTAGATCTACTGTCTCTATTATATTATGACAGACCAGCTAGATCTACTGTCTCTATTATATTATGACAGACCAGCTAGATCTACTGTCTCTATTATATTATGACAGACCAGCTAGATCTACTGTCTCTATTATATTATGACAGACCAGCTAGATCTACTGTCTCTATTATATTATGACAGACCAGCTAGATCTACTGTCTCTATTATATTATGACAGACCAGCTAGATCTACTGTCTCTATTATATTATGACAGACCAGCTAGATCTACTGTCTCTATTATATTATGACAGACCAGCTAGATCTACTGTCTCTATTATATTATGACAGACCAGCTAGATCTACTGTCTCTATTATATTATGACAGACCAGCTAGATCTACTGTCTCTATTATATTATGACAGACCAGCTAGATCTACTGTCTCTATTATATTATGACAGACCAGCTAGATCTACTGTCTCTATTATATTATGACAGACCAGCTAGATCTACTGTCTCTATTATATTATGACAGACCAGCTAGATCTACTGTCTCTATTATATTATGACAGACCAGCTAGATCTACTGTCTCTATTATATTATGACAGACCAGCTAGATCTACTGTCTCTATTATATTATGACAGACCAGCTAGATCTACTGTCTCTATTATATTATGACAGACCAGCTAGATCTACTGTCTCTATTATATTATGACAGACCAGCTAGATCTACTGTCTCTATTATATTATGACAGACCAGCTAGATCTACTGTCTCTATTATATTATGACAGACCAGCTAGATCTACTGTCTCTATTATATTATGACAGACCAGCTAGATCTACTGTCTCTATTATATTATGACAGACCAGCTAGATCTACTGTCTCTATTATATTATGACAGACCAGCTAGATCTACTGTCTCTATTATATTATGACAGACCAGCTAGATCTACTGTCTCTATTATATTATGACAGACCAGCTAGATCTACTGTCTCTATTATATTATGACAGACCAGCTAGATCTACTGTCTCTATTATATTATGACAGACCAGCTAGATCTACTGTCTCTATTATATTATGACAGACCAGCTAGATCTACTGTCTCTATTATATTATGACAGACCAGCTAGATCTACTGTCTCTATTATATTATGACAGACCAGCTAGATCTACTGTCTCTATTATATTATGACAGACCAGCTAGATCTACTGTCTCTATTATATTATGACAGACCAGCTAGATCTACTGTCTCTATTATATTATGACAGACCAGCTAGATCTACTGTCTCTATTATATTATGACAGACCAGCTAGATCTACTGTCTCTATTATATTATGACAGACCAGCTAGATCTACTGTCTCTATTATATTATGACAGACCAGCTAGATCTACTGTCTCTATTATATTATGACAGACCAGCTAGATCTACTGTCTCTATTATATTATGACAGACCAGCTAGATCTACTGTCTCTATTATATTATGACAGACCAGCTAGATCTACTGTCTCTATTATATTATGACAGACCAGCTAGATCTACTGTCTCTATTATATTATGACAGACCAGCTAGATCTACTGTCTCTATTATATTATGACAGACCAGCTAGATCTACTGTCTCTATTATATTATGACAGACCAGCTAGATCTACTGTCTCTATTATATTATGACAGACCAGCTAGATCTACTGTCTCTATTATATTATGACAGACCAGCTAGATCTACTGTCTCTATTATATTATGACAGACCAGCTAGATCTACTGTCTCTATTATATTATGACAGACCAGCTAGATCTACTGTCTCTATTATATTATGACAGACCAGCTAGATCTACTGTCTCTATTATATTATGACAGACCAGCTAGATCTACTGTCTCTATTATATTATGACAGACCAGCTAGATCTACTGTCTCTATTATATTATGACAGACCAGCTAGATCTACTGTCTCTATTATATTATGACAGACCAGCTAGATCTACTGTCTCTATTATATTATGACAGACCAGCTAGATCTACTGTCTCTATTATATTATGACAGACCAGCTAGATCTACTGTCTCTATTATATTATGACAGACCAGCTAGATCTACTGTCTCTATTATATTATGACAGACCAGCTAGATCTACTGTCTCTATTATATTATGACAGACCAGCTAGATCTACTGTCTCTATTATATTATGACAGACCAGCTAGATCTACTGTCTCTATTATATTATGACAGACCAGCTAGATCTACTGTCTCTATTATATTATGACAGACCAGCTAGATCTACTGTCTCTATTATATTATGACAGACCAGCTAGATCTACTGTCTCTATTATATTATGACAGACCAGCTAGATCTACTGTCTCTATTATATTATGACAGACCAGCTAGATCTACTGTCTCTATTATATTATGACAGACCAGCTAGATCTACTGTCTCTATTATATTATGACAGACCAGCTAGATCTACTGTCTCTATTATATTATGACAGACCAGCTAGATCTACTGTCTCTATTATATTATGACAGACCAGCTAGATCTACTGTCTCTATTATATTATGACAGACCAGCTAGATCTACTGTCTCTATTATATTATGACAGACCAGCTAGATCTACTGTCTCTATTATATTATGACAGACCAGCTAGATCTACTGTCTCTATTATATTATGACAGACCAGCTAGATCTACTGTCTCTATTATATTATGACAGACCAGCTAGATCTACTGTCTCTATTATATTATGACAGACCAGCTAGATCTACTGTCTCTATTATATTATGACAGACCAGCTAGATCTACTGTCTCTATTATATTATGACAGACCAGCTAGATCTACTGTCTCTATTATATTATGACAGACCAGCTAGATCTACTGTCTCTATTATATTATGACAGACCAGCTAGATCTACTGTCTCTATTATATTATGACAGACCAGCTAGATCTACTGTCTCTATTATATTATGACAGACCAGCTAGATCTACTGTCTCTATATTATGACAGACCAGCTAGATCTACTGTCTCTATTATATTATGACAGACCAGCTAGATCTACTGTCTCTATTATATTATGACAGACCAGCTAGATCTACTGTCTCTATTATATTATGACAGACCAGCTAGATCTACTGTCTCTATTATATTATGACAGACCAGCTAGATCTACTGTCTCTATTATATTATGACAGACCAGCTAGATCTACTGTCTCTATTATATTATGACAGACCAGCTAGATCTACTGTCTCTATTATATTATGACAGACCAGCTAGATCTACTGTCTCTATTATATTATGACAGACCAGCTAGATCTACTGTCTCTATTATATTATGACAGACCAGCTAGATCTACTGTCTCTATTATATTATGACAGACCAGCTAGATCTACTGTCTCTATTATATTATGACAGACCAGCTAGATCTACTGTCTCTATTATATTATGACAGACCAGCTAGATCTACTGTCTCTATTATATTATGACAGACCAGCTAGATCTACTGTCTCTATTATATTATGACAGACCAGCTAGATCTACTGTCTCTATTATATTATGACAGACCAGCTAGATCTACTGTCTCTATTATATTATGACAGACCAGCTAGATCTACTGTCTCTATTATATTATGACAGAC
Organism: Oncorhynchus kisutch; assembly: GCF_002021735.2. Lineage (NCBI taxonomy): Eukaryota > Metazoa > Chordata > Actinopteri > Salmoniformes > Salmonidae > Oncorhynchus > Oncorhynchus kisutch. Next base: position 17,330 of record NW_022262547.1, read on the forward strand.
CAGCTAGATCTACTGTCTCTATTATATTATGACAGACCAGCTAGATCTACTGTCTCTATTATATTATGACAGACCAGCTAGATCTACTGTCTCTATTATATTATGACAGACCAGCTAGATCTACTGTCTCTATTATATTATGACAGACCAGCTAGATCTACTGTCTCTATTATATTATGACAGACCAGCTAGATCTACTGTCTCTATTATATTATGACAGACCAGCTAGATCTACTGTCTCTATTATATTATGACAGACCAGCTAGATCTACTGTCTCTATTATATTATGACAGACCAGCTAGATCTACTGTCTCTATTATATTATGACAGACCAGCTAGATCTACTGTCTCTATTATATTATGACAGACCAGCTAGATCTACTGTCTCTATTATATTATGACAGACCAGCTAGATCTACTGTCTCTATTATATTATGACAGACCAGCTAGATCTACTGTCTCTATTATATTATGACAGACCAGCTAGATCTACTGTCTCTATTATATTATGACAGACCAGCTAGATCTACTGTCTCTATTATATTATGACAGACCAGCTAGATCTACTGTCTCTATTATATTATGACAGACCAGCTAGATCTACTGTCTCTATTATATTATGACAGACCAGCTAGATCTACTGTCTCTATTATATTATGACAGACCAGCTAGATCTACTGTCTCTATTATATTATGACAGACCAGCTAGATCTACTGTCTCTATTATATTATGACAGACCAGCTAGATCTACTGTCTCTATTATATTATGACAGACCAGCTAGATCTACTGTCTCTATTATATTATGACAGACCAGCTAGATCTACTGTCTCTATTATATTATGACAGACCAGCTAGATCTACTGTCTCTATTATATTATGACAGACCAGCTAGATCTACTGTCTCTATTATATTATGACAGACCAGCTAGATCTACTGTCTCTATTATATTATGACAGACCAGCTAGATCTACTGTCTCTATTATATTATGACAGACCAGCTAGATCTACTGTCTCTATTATATTATGACAGACCAGCTAGATCTACTGTCTCTATTATATTATGACAGACCAGCTAGATCTACTGTCTCTATTATATTATGACAGACCAGCTAGATCTACTGTCTCTATATTATGACAGACCAGCTAGATCTACTGTCTCTATTATATTATGACAGACCAGCTAGATCTACTGTCTCTATTATATTATGACAGACCAGCTAGATCTACTGTCTCTATTATATTATGACAGACCAGCTAGATCTACTGTCTCTATTATATTATGACAGACCAGCTAGATCTACTGTCTCTATTATATTATGACAGACCAGCTAGATCTACTGTCTCTATTATATTATGACAGACCAGCTAGATCTACTGTCTCTATTATATTATGACAGACCAGCTAGATCTACTGTCTCTATTATATTATGACAGACCAGCTAGATCTACTGTCTCTATTATATTATGACAGACCAGCTAGATCTACTGTCTCTATTATATTATGACAGACCAGCTAGATCTACTGTCTCTATTATATTATGACAGACCAGCTAGATCTACTGTCTCTATTATATTATGACAGACCAGCTAGATCTACTGTCTCTATTATATTATGACAGACCAGCTAGATCTACTGTCTCTATTATATTATGACAGACCAGCTAGATCTACTGTCTCTATTATATTATGACAGACCAGCTAGATCTACTGTCTCTATTATATTATGACAGACCAGCTAGATCTACTGTCTCTATTATATTATGACAGACCAGCTAGATCTACTGTCTCTATTATATTATGACAGACCAGCTAGATCTACTGTCTCTATTATATTATGACAGACCAGCTAGATCTACTGTCTCTATTATATTATGACAGACCAGCTAGATCTACTGTCTCTATTATATTATGACAGACCAGCTAGATCTACTGTCTCTATTATATTATGACAGACCAGCTAGATCTACTGTCTCTATTATATTATGACAGACCAGCTAGATCTACTGTCTCTATTATATTATGACAGACCAGCTAGATCTACTGTCTCTATTATATTATGACAGACCAGCTAGATCTACTGTCTCTATTATATTATGACAGACCAGCTAGATCTACTGTCTCTATTATATTATGACAGACCAGCTAGATCTACTGTCTCTATTATATTATGACAGACCAGCTAGATCTACTGTCTCTATTATATTATGACAGACCAGCTAGATCTACTGTCTCTATATTATGACAGACCAGCTAGATCTACTGTCTCTATTATATTATGACAGACCAGCTAGATCTACTGTCTCTATTATATTATGACAGACCAGCTAGATCTACTGTCTCTATTATATTATGACAGACCAGCTAGATCTACTGTCTCTATTATATTATGACAGACCAGCTAGATCTACTGTCTCTATTATATTATGACAGACCAGCTAGATCTACTGTCTCTATTATATTATGACAGACCCAGCTAGATCTACTGTCTCTATTATATATGACAGACCAGCTAGATCTACTGTCTCTATTATATTATGACAGACCAGCTATATCTAGTGTCTCTATTTTAATATGACAGACAAGCTAGATTACTGTCTCTAATATATGTCAGACCAGCTAGATCTACTGTCTCTATTATATTATGACAGACCAGCTAGATCTACGTCTTATTATATTATGACAGACCACCTAGATCTACTGTCTATCTTTTGTTATGACAGACCAGCTAGATCTACTGTCTCTATTATATTATGACCAGAGCTAGATATAAGTATCTTATATATTATGACAGACCAGCTAGATTACTGTCTCTATTATATTATGACATACCAGCTAGATCTACTGTCTCTATATATTATGACAGACCAACTAGATCTACTGTCTCTGTTATAT
>NW_022262548.1:0-39976 GCF_002021735.2 Oncorhynchus kisutch
TCAGTTCACCAGCTATAACAATGTAATAACACATTTATAACCTGTTGTGTAGTAAAACAAGTTAATGGAGAAATCACATGAACATGATTAAAGAATATAGAGCAATATACTGTTTCAAATGGGAAAGAGATTTTCTCTTCAGGTCCAGTGACTTGTTTTCAGGAGTTGGTGGACTCTTCAAATACATGTTCAATTACAGACGTAGGATCTTAACTTGATCACAGTGTTGACATTTATAACGTGTAATTGAGGTTAAAAAAGTCTTCTGAAGTTTGTAATTTCTACTTTGAAATTTCAGACTTGATTTTCTTTTACGAAAATGTTTGTAGGTATTTGCTAACCGCTGAAATATAGAGGCAATGAGCCGTTTCACAGAGCAATCAGTCAGCCATGTTACTACACAGACATTAATGACACTGTCGATACCTTCATTAGCCAAAGGCAGCTACCGCACTTACATTGTTGGTGTGTGTGTGTATGTGTGTATGTGTGTATGTGTGTATGTGTGTATGTGTGTGTGTGTGAGAGTGTGTGTGTGTGTGCGTGTGTGTGTCTGTGTGTGTGTGTGTGTGAATGCACATGCGTTTGTGTGAGAAGATTATTACCAACACTAATATTTATACTTAATAGATTGGTCTGCTACAGTGACTTATGGGTAAATAATAGCGGCAGGTGTTATTGACTGTCAGAGCTGAAGACAATACGGGGCCTGAGTTCCAAATGGCACCCTATTCTCTACATAGCGCACAACGTTTGACCAGGGCTCACTGGACTCTGGTCAAAGTAGTGCACTATATAGGAACTGGGGTTCCGTTTGGAACGCAGCCCAGGAGACAATACAGCCTCCTGACCCATGGAGAAGGGAGGGTTTGTATTTGTTTATAATGAAGACATGTTCAATCGGACGTCTGGCTGCGAGGAGAGGAATCACAGCGATGTGAAGGGCTTCAACATACATGAGACCCTTGGAGACGCTGCTTATAAGATTACCATTCAGTAGTGTTGTGATTACAGTAGCCGTCCCGGTGTGGCTAAATCCACTACTTATTTCTTCCCCTTGACGCTGGTTTAAGTTGTCACACTGTGATTCTCCGAGATTAGTCCTTTCAGTTGATACATATCTCAACTTAACAATGTGTACTGGAGAGGGTGTTGCATATGAACATGTGGTAAAATCATCATAAATGTTTTGTCTTGTTAATCAAAATGGTGTTGACAGACAAAGACGGTGTTAGTGGAATCATATAGCTAGTATGAATAAACAGAGCCTCAGCACCACGAAGGCCCAGTCATAAATCATGTTGTTGTTGATTTGCTGTGTTTTCCTCTTTAATGGGGGTCCCAATGAAGCTGGAATATGTCCTATAAATCTTACAACAGATGTCGTTACATCCCTCCCTTTAGCCCCCTATGTATTTTGTTGTGTCAGGGAGTTTAACGTCTCTCTTTGCCTCCTTCCTTCCTTCCTTCCTTCCTTCCTTCCTTCCTTCCTTCCTTCCTTCCCTTCCTTCCTTCCTTCCTTCCTTCCTTCCTCCTTCCTTCCTTCCTTCCTTCCTTCCTTCCTTCCTTCCTTCCTTCCTTCCTTCCTTCCTTCCTTCCTTCCTTCCTTCCTTCCTTCCTTCCTTCCTTCCTTCCTTCCTTTCCTTCCTTCCTTCCTTCCTTCCTTCCTTCCTTCCTGTCTCTTCCTTCCTTCCTTCTTCCTTCCTTATCTTTCCTTCCTTCCTTCCTTCCTTCCTTCCACTTCCTTCCTTCCTTCCTTCCTCTTCCTTCCTTCCTTCCTTCCTTCTTCCTTCCTTCTCTTCCTTCCTTCTTCCTTCTTCCTCCTTCCTTCCTTCTTCCTTCCTTCCTTCCTTCCTTCCTTCTTTCTTTCCTTCCTTCCTTCCTTCCTTCCTTCCCACTCTCTCTTCTCCTCTTCTATTGCTCTCTTACTTCTATATAGTGTTTCTCCTTTTATATTTTCTCTCCATCTGTATCCCGCTGTTTGTCTGTCTGTCTCCTCTCCCTGTCTCTCTTCGTCTCCTCTCCCTGTCTCTCTTCGTCTCCTCTCCCTGTCTCTCTTCGTCTCCTCTCCCTGTCTCTCTTCGTCTCCTCTCCCTATCTCTGTCTGTCTCCTCTCCCTGTCTCTCTTCGTCTCCTCTCCCTATCTCTGTCTGTCTCATCTCCCTGTCTCTCTTCGTCTCCTCTCCCTATCTCTGTCTGTCTCCTCTCCCTGTCTCTCTTCGTCTCATCTCCCTGTCTCTCTTCGTCTCCTCTCCCTATCTCTGTCTGTCTCCTCTCCCTGTCTCTCTTAGTCTCCTCTCCCTATCTCTGTCTGTCTCATCTCCCTGTCTCTCTTCGTCTCCTCTCCCTGTCTCTGTCTGTCTCCTCTCCCTGTCTCTCTTCGTCTCATCTCCCTGTCTCTCTTCGTCTCCTCTCCCTATCTCTGTCTGTCTCCTCTCCCTGTCTCTCTTCGTCTCCTCTCCCTATCTCTGTCTGTCTCCTCTCCCTGTCTCTCTTCGTCTCATCTCCCTGTCTCTCTTTGTCTCCTCTCCCTTTCTCTGTCTGTCTCATCTCCCTGTCTCTCTTCATCTCCTCTCCCTGTCTCTGTCTGTCTCCTTTCCCTGTCTCTCTTTGTCTCCTCTCCCTGTCTCTGTCTGTCTCCTCTCACTGTCTCTGTTTGACTCCTCTCCCTGTCTCGGTTTGTCTCCTCTCCATGTCTCTCTTCGTCTCTGTCTGTCTCCTCTCCCTGTCTCTCTTTGTCTTCTCTCCCTGTCTCTGTTTGACTCCTCTCCCTGTCTCCGTTTGACTCCTCTCCCTGTCTCTCTTTGTCTCCTCTCCCTGTCTCTGTTTGTCTCCTCTCCCTGTCTCTCTTCGTCTCCTCTCCCTGTCTCTGTTTGTCTCCTCTCCGTGTCTCTCTATGTCTCCTCTCCCTGCCTCTCTTTGTCTCCTCTCCCTGTCTCTGTTTGACTCCTCTCCCTGTCTCTCTTCATCTCCTCTCCCTGTCTCTGTTTGACTGCTCTCCCTGTCTCTCTTTGTCTCCTCTCCCTGTCTCTCTTCGTCTCCTCTCCCTGTCTCTGTTTGTCTCTCTCCGTGTCTCTCTATGTCTCCTCTTCCTGTCTCTCTTTGTCTCCTCTCCCTGTCTCTGTTTGACTCCTCTCCCTGTCTCTGTTTGACTCCTCTCCATGTCTCTGTCTGTCTCCTCTCCTGTCCCTTTGTCTCCTCTCCCTGTCTCTGTTTGTCTCCTCTCCCTGTCTCTGTTTGACTCCTCTCCCTGTCTCTCTTCATCTCCTCTCCCTGTCTCTCTTCATCTCCTCTCCATGTCTCTGTTTGACTCCTCTCCATGTCTCTGTTTGACTCCTCTCCATGTCTCTGTTGACTCCTCTCCATGTCTCTGTTTGACACTTCTCCCTGTCTCTGTTTGACTCCTCTCCATGTCTCTGTTTGACTCCTCTCCATGTCTCTGTTTGACTCCTCTCCCTGTCTCCGTTTGACTCCTCTCCCTGTCTCTCTTCATCTCCTCTCCCTGTCTCTGTTTGACTCCTCTCCATGTCTCTGTTTGACTCCTCTCCATGTCTCTGTTTGACTCCTCTCCCTGTCTCCGTTTGACTCCTCTCCCTGTCTCTCTTCATCTCCTCTCCCTGTCTCTGTTTGACTCCTCTCCATGTCTCTGTTTGTCTCCTCTCCCTGTCTCTCTTCGTCTCCTCTCCCTGTCTCTGTTTGTCTCCTCTCCCTGTCTCTCTTCGTCTCCTCTCCCTATCTCTGTCTGTCTCCTCTCCCTGTCTCTCTTCGTCTCCTCTCCCTATCTCTGTCTGTCTCATCTCCCTGTCTCTCTTCGTCTCCTCTCCCTGTCTCTGTCTGTCTCCTCTCCCTGTCTCTCTTCGTCTCATCTCCCTGTCTCTCTTCGTCTCCTCTCCCTATCTCTGTCTGTCTCCTCTCCCTGTCTCTCTTCGTCTCCTCTCCCTATCTCTGTCTGTCTCCTCTCCCTGTCTCTCTTCGTCTCATCTCCCTGTCTCTCTTTGTCTCCTCTCCCTTTCTCTGTCTGTCTCATCTCCCTGTCTCTCTTCGTCTCCTCTCCCTGTCTCTGTCTGTCTCCTTTCCCTGTCTCTCTTTGTCTCCTCTCCCTGTCTCTGTCTGTCTCCTCTCACTGTCTCTGTTTGACTCCTCTCCCTGTCTCGGTTTGTCTCCTCTCCCTGTCTCTCTTCGTCTCTGTCTGTCTCCTCTCCCTGTCTCTCTTTGTCTTCTCTCCCTGTCTCTGTTTGACTCCTCTCCCTGTCTCCGTTTGACTCCTCTCCCTGTCTCTCTTTATCTCCTCTCCCTGTCTCTGTTTGACTGCTCTCCCTGTCTCTCTTTGTCTCCTCTCCCTGTCTCTGTTTGTCTCCTCTCCCTGTCTCTCTTCGTCTCCTCTCCCTGTCTCTGTTTGTCTCCTCTCCGTGTCTCTCTATGTCTCCTCTCCCTGCCTCTCTTTGTCTCCTCTCCCTGTCTCTGTTTGACTCCTCTCCCTGTCTCTCTTCATCTCCTCTCCCTGTCTCTGTTTGACTGCTCTCCCTGTCTCTCTTTGTCTCCTCTCCCTGTCTCTCTTCGTCTCCTCTCCCTGTCTCTGTTTGTCTCCTCTCCGTGTCTCTCTATGTCTCCTCTTCCTGTCTCTCTTTGTCTCCTCTCCCTGTCTCTGTTTGACTCCTCTCCCTGTCTCTGTTTGACTCCTCTCCATGTCTCTGTCTGTCTCCTCTCCCTGTCCCTTGTCTCCTCTCCCTGTCTCTGTTTGTCTCCTCTCCCTGTCTCTGTTTGACTCCTCTCCCTGTCCTCTCTTCATCTCCTCTCCCTGTCTCTCTTCATCTCCTCTCCATGTCTCTGTTTGACTCCTCTCCATGTCTCTGTTTGACTCCTCTCCATGTCTCTGTTTGACTCCTCTCCATGTCTCTGTTTGACACTTCTCCCTGTCTCTGTTTGACTCCTCTCCATGTCTCTGTTTGACTCCTCTCCATGTCTCTGTTTGACTCCTCTCCCTGTCTCCGTTTGACTCCTCTCCCTGTCTCTCTTCATCTCCTCTCCCTGTCTCTGTTTGACTCCTCTCCATGTCTCTGTTTGACTCCTCTCCATGTCTCTGTTTGACTCCTCTCCATGTCTCTGTTTGACTCCTCTCCCTGTCTCTGTTTGACTCCTCTCCATGTCTCTGTCTGTCTCCTCTCCCTGTCCCTTTGTCTCCTCTCCCTGTCTCTGTTTGTCTCCTCTCCCTGTCTCTGTTTGACTCCTCTCCCTGTCTCTCTTCATCTCCTCTCCCTGTCTCTCTTCATCTCCTCTCCATGTCTCTGTTTGACTCCTCTCCATGTCTCTGTTTGACTCCTCTCCATGTCTCTGTTTGACTCCTCTCCATGTCTCTGTTTGACACTTCTCCCTGTCTCTGTTTGACTCCTCTCCATGTCTCTGTTTGACTCCTCTCCATGTCTCTGTTTGACTCCTCTCCCTGTCTCCGTTTGACTCCTCTCCCTGTCTCTCTTCATCTCCTCTCCCTGTCTCTGTTTGACTCCTCTCCATGTCTCTGTTTGACTCCTCTCCATGTCTCTGTTTGACTCCTCTCCATGTCTCTGTTTGACTCCTCTCCCTGTCTCTGTTTGTCACCTCTCCCTGTTTCTGTTTGACTCCTCTCCCTGTCTCTGTTTGACTCCTCTCCCTGTCTCTGTCTGTCTCCTCTCCCTGTCCCTTTGTCTCCTCTCCCTGTCTCTGTTTGTCTCCTCTCCCTGTCTCTGTTTGACTCCTCTCCCTGTCTCTGTTTGACTCCTCTCCCTGTCTCTCTTCATCTCCTCTCCCTGTCTCTCTTCATCTCCTTTCGCTGTCTCTGTTTGACTCCTCTCCATGTCTCTGTTTGACTCCTCTCCATGTCTCTGTTTGACTCCTCTCCATGTCTCTGTTTGACTCCTCTCCATGTCTCTGTTTGACTCCTCTCCCTGTCTCTGTTTGACTCCTCTCCATGTCTCTGTTTGACTCCTCTCTCTGTCTCTCTTCATCTCCTTTCGCTGTCTCTGTTTGACTCCTCTCCCTGTCTCTGTTTGACTCCTCTCCATGTCTCTGTTTGACTCCTCTCTCTGTCTCTCTTCATCTCCTTTCGCTGTCTCTGTTTGACTCCTCTCCCTGTCTCTCTTCATCTCCTCTCCCTGTCTCTCTTCATCTCCTTTCGCTGTCTCTGTTTGACTCCTCTCCATGTCTCTGTTTGACTCCTCTCCATGTCTCTGTTTGACTCCTCTCCATGTCTCTGTTTGACTCCTCTCCCTGTCTCTGTTTGACACTTCTCCCTGTCTCTGTCTGTCTCCTCTCTGTCTCTGTCTCCTCTCATTGTGTCTGCCTCCTCTCCATGTCTCTGTTTGACTCCACTCCCTATCTCTGTCTCCTCTCCTTGTCTCAGTTGACTCCTCTCTGTCTCTGTGTCGCCTCTCCCTGTCTCTGTTTGTCTCCTCTCTGTCTCTCTGTGTCTCTGTTTTACTCCTCTCCCTGTCTCTGTTTGACTCCTCTCCATGTCTCTGTTTGACTCCTCTCCATGTCTCTGTTTGACTCCTCTCCATGTCTCTGTTTGACTCCTCTCCATGTCTCTGTTTGACTCCTCTCCATGTCTCTGTTTGACTCCTCTCCATGTCTCTGTTTGACTCCTCTCCATGTCGCTGTTTGACTCCTCTCCATGTTTCTGTTTGACTCCTCTCCATGTCTCTGTTTGACTCCTCTCCATGTCTCTGTTTGACTCCTCTCTCTGTCTCTCTTCATCTCCTCTCCCTGTCTCTGTTTGTCTCCTCTCTGTCTCTCTGTGTCTCTGTTTTACTCCTCTCCCTGTCTCTGTTTTACTCCTCCTCATGTCTCTGTGTGTCTCCTCTCCATGTCTCTGTATGTCTCCTCTCCATGTCTCTGTTTTACTCCTTCTCATGTCTCTGTGTGTCTCCTCTCCATGTCTCTGTGTGTCTCTGTTTTACTCCTCTCCATGTCTCTGTTTTACTACTCTCCATGTCTCTGTTTGACTCCTCTCCATGTCTCTGTGTGTCTCTGTTTTACTCCTCTCCATGTCTCTGTTTTACTACTCTCCATGTCTCTGTTTGACTCCTCTCCATGTCTCTGTGTGTCTCTGTTTTACTCCTCTCCATGTCTCTGTTTTACTACTCTCCATGTCTCTGTTTGACTCCTCTCCATGTCTCTGTGTGTCTCTGTTTTACTCCTCTCCATGTCTCTGTTTTACTCCTCTCCATGTATCTGTGTCTCCTCTCCATGTCTCTGTTTGACTCCTCTCTCTGTCTCAGTTTGACTCTCTCCATGTCTCTGTTTTACTCCTCTCTCTGTCTCAGTTTGACTCCTCTCCATGTCTCTGTGTGTCTCCTCTCTCTGTCTCTGTTTGTCTCCATCTGTCATTTATTTTCTCTAACTTCCTCTCAAATTCTGGATATCCCATGTATTTGATGTTTTTCCAACATGGCCATTGCTTTTCCTATTTTTCTGCTGTATATCTACTTTTAGTTGCCATGGCAAAGCCCTAGAGTCTTCCAAATCACTTTTTTTTCTCTTTAGCCTCCCAACCTATCTTTTTTCCTGTCCTCTTTCTCTTTTTAATTCTTTCCACAGACATTTTATTTTTCTCTATCTATTTTCCCCTTCCTCCCCCCCACACCGCTCTCACACCATGTCTCATTTTCTCCTTCCCTGTCTCTCTCTCCCCCATCCCTCTCTCTCCCTCCCTGTCTCTCTCTCTCCCCCATCTCTCTCTCTCTCTCTCTCTCTCTCTCTCTCTTTCTCCCTCCCTGTCTCTCTCTCTCTCCCCCCATCCCTCTCTCTATTTTTGTTCAGGGGAGAATACAGCACCTGGATTCCCCTCTCTGTCTCGTCTCTGTCTCTCTCTCTCTCTCTGTCCCTCTCTCTCTCTCTCTCTCTCTCTCTCGCTCTCTCTCACCAGGCTGACGGTATGTCAGTCTCAGTCTCAGCATCATTGTCTCCTCCTGTATCACCAATTACCTCACCATTGAGGTGACCTCATTTCCTTGCCTCCATTGTGTCTGTGTCCAGTACTTTGCCACCGAGACTCTTTGCTTCTCCCTTCGCCCCTAACATAGCTTAACCCTGAGCCAGCATCCTCTGCCTCCCTGCCCGGCCAGACATGGGTTCAAATACTGTAACACATATATCAATACTTAACGCTTTAGTCTGTCTGGAGTGCGACGATTTCTATTGGTTGCATCGCGCCGGAAAGCTCAATCTAACCAAGATAAAATATGATCAATCATTTCAAACGGTATTTGAACCCAGGTCCGCTGCCTGCCCTCCCTGCCTTTCGCCCCGGTCTACTCTGTGTTTTATGGTCTCTTGTTTTATAAACACTCTCTCTGATTACTTCAGCCCTGCTAATGTAATAACAGGAGGTTTTCTCCTCCTTCCGTCGCCTCTCCTCTTCTCAAAGCTCCTTAAAGAATGTAGCTCTCTGAATATATCACATGGATAAACAATTGATGTATTTTTTGTTGCCCCCTGTGGCGGTCGAGGTTACATACGTACAGAACATATCTGTTGTGGTCTATTTGGAGAGGTAGGGAGGTAGAGGCCGATGATGCTGGTGTCACAAAAACTTAAAAGGATAGTTTAAAGGATCAATTTTAAATTCTTAGCCACCATGATGACTCCTTGGGGATGACAAACTAATTTCGGCTTAAAAGGTGATTTGATTAAAAATGACCTCATATCCCAGACTAATTTGATCCTGAAAATGGTTGGACGTACAGTCTGTGGGCGATAACCTGTAGGGGGACTGTATGTTGTTCTGTCTTAGCCTGTAGTGATAGTATGTTTCTATATAATGAGGTTTATTTTGGTTGTGTGTCTAGGAGTCACGGTCGGGCTTATAGCTCTAAGGCTTGCTGCTAAAGCCCTCTGCCTCAGACCATTCCCTCCCTAATCCGCCTCCTATATCCCAAGTCTCAGCACTGAGGAACAGCACTGCACTACCTCCATGTTTAACTCCCTGCTCTGCCTCTCTCTCTCTCTCCGGCTCCCTCTCTCCCTCTCTCTCTCCGGCTCCCTCTCTCCCTCTCCGGCTCCCTCTCTCCCTCTCTCCCTCTCTCGCCTTCTCCCTCTCTCTCTCCATCTCCCTCTCTCCCTCTCTCTCTCTCCGGCTCCCTCTCTCCCTCTCTCGCCTTCTCGCTCTCTCTCTCCGGCTCCCTCTCTCCCTCTCTCGCCTTCTCGCTCTCTCTCTCCGGCTCCCTCTCTCGCCTTCTCTCCCTCTCTCCCTCTCAATTCAATTTCAATTCAAAGGCTTTAAAAGGACTCTCTCTCTCCTTCTCCATCTCTCAATTCAATTCAAAGGGCTTTATCTTCAAGGGGAACATATGTTTACATTGCCAAAGCAAGTTAAATAGATAATGAACAAAAGTGAAATAATCAATAAAAAATTCACTTTAAACACTTGCAAAAGTTCCAAAGGAATACAGCCATTTCAAGTGTCATATCATGGCTATATATCGCATTGTAAGGCAGTGCAAATAGGGAAAATAAATAAATGTAACAGTATAACTCGAACCAGGGACCCTCTGCACACATCAACAACTGACACCCACGAAGCATCGTTACCCATCACTCCACAAAAGCCGCGGCCCTTGCAGGGCAAGGGGAACCACTACTTCAAGGTCTCAGAGCGAGTGACGTCACCGATTGAAACTCTTTCATATCAGTTACATAAACATAGGGAAAATAAATAAACGTAAATATGGATTGTATTTACAATGGTGTTTGTTCTTCACTGGTCTCTCTCTCTTTCTCTCTTTCTCCTTCCTCTATCTTTCCTCTCTCCTTCCTCTCAAATTCAATTTAAGGGGCTTTATTGACATGGGAAACATATGTTAACATTGCCAAAGCAAGTGAAGTAAATAATATCTCATTCTCCCTCTCTCTGCCTCATGCTGTTCTCTCTGTCCACCCCTCACCCCCCTCTCCCTCTCCCCTCCTCTCTCCCCCCCTCTCTCTATCTCCTCTTGCCTCCCTATCTCTCTCTCTCTCTCTCTCTCTCACTCTGTGTCCTCTCGACCGCTCTCACTCTCTTTCTCTCTCTCCGTCTCCTCTTGCCGACCTCTCTATCTCTCTCTTTCTCTCTCTTTCTCCTCTCGACCGCCATCACTCTCTTTCTCTCTCTCTCTCTGTCTCCTCTCACCACCCTTTCTCTCTTTCTCTCTACTATCACTTACTAACAAACATCTTGTGTCCATCGCACTCTGCACCATTCTTCCTATCTGACCTAATTCACTTGTATGTATAGCCTATGTCAACTGATAAGTACTGATATTTTATTTTGTAGTTCTGTTCTTGTCTATTATTGTTCCGTATTAAGTCATGTTTTCTGTTCTGTGTGGACCGCAGAAACAGTAGCTGCTGCTTTGGCAACAGTTAATGGGGATCCTAATAACATATCCAATAACCCTTTCCCACCCTTTCCCCCTAACCAAGACCAAGAATCACTTCAAGTTGGCTGGATGTCCTTTGGGTGGGGGACCATTCTTGATGCACACAGGAAACTGGTGAGCGTTGTCACGATCGTCTGAAGAAGTGGACCAAAGAGTAGCGTGGTGAGCGTACATTTCTTTATTTATAATGTCGCCAACAAAACAAGAAACAACAAAACGACCATGACGCTTACGAGGGCTATAGTGCCACTAACAAAGATAACTTCCCACAATAACAAAAGGGAAAAAGGCTGCCTAAGTATGATTCCCAATCAGAGACAACGATAGACAGCTGTCCCTGATTGAGAACCATACCCGGCCAAAACATAGAAACACAAAACATAGAAATAAAGAACATAGAATGCCCACCCAAATCACACCCTGACCAAACCAAATAGAGACATAAAAAGGCTCTCTAAGGTCAGGGCGTGACAAGCGTGAAAAACCCAGAAGCGTTGCCATTCTCGACATACTCAAATGGGTGCGCCTGTCACCTGCTACCATACCCCGTTCAAAGGCCCTTAAATATAATTCATGTCTCAATTGTCTCAAGGCTTAAAAATCCTTCTCTATCCTGTCTCCTCCCCTTCATCTACACGGATTGAAGTGGATTTAACAAGTGACATGAAAAAGGGATCATATCTTTCACCTGGATTCACCTGGTCAGTGTGTCATGGAAAGAGCAGGTGTTCATAATGTTTCGTACACTCAGTGTATGTGGTCATATACAAACGTCAGCTAGGTTTGAAAGGATATGTTTCAGTCAAATATTATATGTGTTTACTTGCGGTCAATTTGTTGTCTACAAATTATTTGTAAATATATTCCGGCACAATGACCATCCGCTCAAGAAAAAAATGGTTCCTCGGCTGGATCTAGGTGATGATCCCCGATGCAGGGAATCAAGGGCATTTGGGACATAGACCTAGCCATCCTACCTATGAATAGAAGATGGGTCCTGAGCTGTTGATGAGCATGTGCAGTGACTCCCTTATCTTATTTGGTCAGCCTGCCAAGCAGACAGCATTATACCCTTCCTCCACCTCCATCCTTCCATCCACCTTCAAGCTCTTCCCCCAGGAGAGAAGCAGGGGATATTGTGGAGGGATGGAGGGATGGAGGGATGGAGTTGGGATTGAAGGGGGAGGAGCGAAGGCTTAGAGAAATCATCTCAGCACATCACGAAGGAGTGTGATAAAAAAAAATAGAAATTGGAACCATTTTCCCCTCTGTCCCCTGTCACCGTGCCTCTCTGTCCCCTGGGTACCAACTGTGTGTATTAGAAAAACTCCTCTACAATGTTGGGGCATAACATAATGGGTGGGGTGGGGAATCAGTGTATCAGCTATGCTCCCCTACACGCTCCTCTCCACCCCTGCTCTGTACAAAAGGATCAGGGTGCTACCCATTCTCACAGGCCGAAGGGAACAAAGACAGTATGCCACTAGACTCTGGGATTGTGAGGCCAGCCGACCTGTTAGGCTCCCATCACAGTCCCCTGGGCAGAGTGAGAGATTTTAGCTGTGTTTTGAAGCATTGACAAATAAATGAAAAGTAGGGAGTTAGCTTTGTTTTGACCAAATAATGACAAACTGAAAATTTAAAAAAGAGTGTATGATTTTGAAATCCAGAGGAACTGTCAGTAAGGTTAGGGGATGGTCTTTGTGTAGTGGCTGATGGTCTTTGTGTAGTGGCTGATGGTCTGTGTGTTGTGGCTGATGGTCTGTGTGTAGTGGCTGAGGGTCTGTGTGTTGTGTCTGATAGGGATGGTGTTGTGGCTGATGGTCTGTGTGTAGTGGCTGATGGGGATGGTGTTGTGGCTGATGGTCTGTGTGTAGTGGCTGATGGGGATGGTGTTGTGGCTGATGGTCTGTGTGTAGTGGCTGATGGTCTGTGTGTTGTGGCTGATAGGGATGGTGTTGTGGCTGATGGTCTGTGTGTAGTGGCTGATGGGAATGGTGTTGTGGCTGATGGTCTGTGTGTAGTGGCTGATGGTCTGTGTGCAGTGGCTGATGGTCTGTGTGTTGTGGCTGATGGGAATGGTGTTGTGGCTGATGGTCTGTGTGTTGTGGCTGATGGGGGTGGTGTTGTGGCTGATGGTCTGTGTGTAGTGGCTGATAGGGATGGTGTTATGGCTGATGGTCTGTGTGTTGTGGCTGATAGGGATGGTGTTGTGGCTGATGGTCTGTGTGTAGTGGTTAATGGTCTGTGTGTAGTGGCTGATGGTCTGTGTGTTGTGGCTGATGGGGATGGTGTTGTGTGTGCTTTGTGATGTGTGGTGGGCCTGGGGTACTGTAGGTAGACAGCGAGGTGAGGGAAAGGGAAGGGAAAGGGAGATATCTAGTCAGTTGTACAACTGAATGTATTCAACTGAAATGAGTCTTCTGCATTTAACCCAACCCGTCTGAATCAGAGAGGTGCAGGGGGGCTGCCTTATTCTCAGGTGTGTGTGAGTGTGTGTGATCATTACCTGTCTTCCCAGGGTGGCGTTGTCTCCCCCCAATGCAGAGCAGAGGTAGAAGGTAGAGTGACGTGAGGCCCGAGCGGGTGGCTGGGCCGGTGGTGTAGTCCCTCTCTCTCTCTTTCTCTCTGGGCCCTCCAGGCCACTCAGAATAAATTGATTTTCTTTTCCCATTTGCCATGGGAGCCCAGGGAGGTAGCAGAGGGAACCTGATTTCACCCTTACTACAGATGGAAATGCTGGATGAGGGGGAATGAAGACATATGCTTCCAAAATGGCACCCTATTCCCAATATAGTGCACTACTTTCAACCAGAATCATGGTCAACAGTAGTGCACTATATAGGGAATAGGGTGCCATTTGGGACACATCCTTTGTATGGCTCTTGTCCCAGTCAACAAAACAAACAAAAAAGCACTAAATTAATCCTTTTCCAATCAAAAAAAGGGCCTGGACACTGATGATACTAAAGATGAATCAATAAGTTAAATGGAAACTTCCCTCCTAAATCTGATTGCTGCAACTGAACTAAAAACCTAATTATAACCTTCACTATAACGCTTAACTTAAGAGCTGCTTAATCCTGACCCCCTTGATCCCTAACCCTTTAACCCACCATGACCTCTGAACCCAAAACCCATCAGCTCTACTTCCTGTCTCTAGACTAGTCTACAAGAGAGTGTTTGAGAATGAAAACAAGTGCTGCATTTAGCGACGTCGACCGCTTTAATTGTGTCCCTTTTGGGAAATGTGTCTTGCATCTAGAACAAGCAGCAATAACATGCTTTATCAATAGGTCGGGAATAGAATGGACTGCAAGAGGTGAGCGAGGACATCACCAGAACAATTAGATTTATTTATATCCCATCTTCATCTTCAGCACTGAGTAAGGCCACTCAGTATTCATGTCCTGGCAGAGAAACAGAAACATGGATGGAAGAACCATTTATGCACCCTTTATAGTACACACTAGCCTTGTCCTTCCTTTAATCCACCTCATCCTCCTTGAACCAGCCCATCACCAGCTCTGAGCCACTGACAACAGACAAAACAACCACATAGACTTACCTTTGTATGCATCCTGTATAATACACAACAGACTGCTATCTACCCCCCCCCCCCCCGTACCTTCCTTCAATCCACCTCATCCTCTCTGAGGATGAGGTGGATTGAAGGAAGACCGCATCTGTGACAAGAAGAAGCAATGAGAAGAAGCCAGTTACACTCTATACACAGGCAGTATTGGCCTTCATCAGCTTCCAGGGCTAATTGAATATCCCTCCTCTTCATTCAGCTTAATGTGGTGTTTTTAATTTGGTTAGGGGTGGGGTTAGGAAGAGGAGGTTACTGGGAAGCTATAAAGGAGAGGAGAGAGAGGGGGGAGGGAAAGGGGGATATAGGGAGAGATATGGGGGAAGGGGAGAGACAGAGAGGGAGAGGAGGAGAGAGGGGGAGGAGAGAAAGAGGTGTTAGAGAAAAGGGGGTAAGGGGGAGAGTAGAGGAGAGAGAAGAGGGAGAGGAGAGAGGGGGGATAGAAAGAGAGAGCGAGATAGGGAGGGGGAGGTGGAGAGAGAGAGAGAGAGAGAGAGAGAGAGAGAGAGAGAGAGAGCACAATGACTGTTGACATTGGACAGAGATGGTGTGGGTTGTTATGGAGATAACCTTGTTAGGGTTACATCTGGTCTGTGAGGAGGGAGAGAAGGTAGGTAGTGAAACTGTGTTGAAGAGGGGAGAGGAGGGAGAGGAAGAAGAGGAGGGAGACTGGGTGGAGGGGGGAGGAAGAAGAGGAGGGAAAGAAGAGAGAGGAGGGAGACTGAGTGGAGGGGGAGGAGGGGGAGGATGGAGAGGAGGGAGAGGAGGGAGGTAGTGAGACTGGGTAGAAGAGGGGAGAGGAGGAAGAGGAGGGAGAGGAGGGAAGTGAACCAGTTCAGATAATAATACTGATGGCATCTTGGATTCCATACATTCAGTCACACATACACCTAGAATATACAGTAAAACGATTAGCTACATACATGCAGCTACAACATTGATGTAAATAAGCTTTCTCTGAAGATTTGTCCATTTTTAATCACATCAAATTGTAATGGTTACATGCACATGGTTAGCAGATGTTAATGCGAGTGTAGCGAAATGCTTGTGCTTCTAGTTCCGACAGTCCAATAATAACAACTAATCTAACAATTGAATGAGAATATGGACATAAGTATATGGATGAACAATGGCTGATCGACATAGGTGAGGTAGATGGTATAAAATACAGTATATACATGTGATTTTAGTAATGTAAGATAAGCAAACATAATTAAAGTGGCATTATTTACAGTTGAAGTTGGAAGTTTACATACACTTAGGTTGGAGTCATTAAAACTCGTTTTTCAACCACTCCACAAATTTCTTGTTAACAAACTATAGTTTTGGCAAGTCGGTTAGGACATCTACTTTGTGCATGACACAAGTAATTTTTCCAACAATTGTTTACAGACAGATTAGTTCACTTATAATTCCCTGTATCACAATTCCAGTGGGTCAGAAGTTTACATACACAAAGTTGACTGCTTTGAAACAACTTGGAAAATTCCAGAAAATGATTTCATGGCTTTGAAGCTTCTGGTAGGCTAATAGACATAATTTGAGTCAATTGGAGGTGTACCTGTGGGTGTATTTCAAGGCTGACCTTCAAACTCAGTCCCTCTTTGCTTGACATCATGGGAAAATCAAAACAAATCAGCCAAGACCTCAGAAAACACATTGTAGACCTCCATAAGTCTGGTTCATCCGTGGGAGCAATTTCCAAAGGCCTGAAGGTACTACGTTCATCTGTACAAACATTAGTACACAAGTATTATCACCATGGGACCACGCAGCAGTCATAACGCTCAGGAAGGAGACTTGTTCTTTCTCCTCAGAGATGAATGTCCTTTGGTGCGAAAAATGCAAATCAATCCCAGAATAACAGCAATGGACCTTGTGAAGATGCTGGAGGAAACAGGTACAAATGTATCTATATCCACAGTAAAACGAGTCCTATAGCGACATAACCTGAAAGGCCGCTCAGCAAGGAAGAAGCCACTGCTCCAAATCCACTATATAAAAAGCCAGACTACGGTTTGCAACTGCACATGGGAACAAAGATTGTAATTTTTTGAGAAATGTCCTCTAGTCTGAAGAAACGAAAATAGAACAGTTTGGCCATGATGATCATCGTCATGTTTGGAGGAAAAAGGGGGAGGTTTGCAAGCCGAAGAACACCACCCCAACCGTGAAGCACGGGGGTGGCAGCATCATGTTGTGAGGGTCCTTTGCTGCAGGAGGGACTGGTGCACTTCATAAAATAAATGTTAGGAAAGGCAGGAAAATTATGTAAATTGAAGCAACATCTCAAGACATTAGTCCGGAAGTTAAAGCTTGGTCGCAAATGGGTCTTCCAAATGGACAATGACCCCAAGCATACTTCCAAAGTTGCGTCAAAATGGCTTAAGGACAAAAATGTCAAGGTATTGGAGTTGTAATGCCCGGGGTGTAGTGGAGGAAGAAGTCAGGCGCAGGAAGCAGAGAGTTCAGGGTAGCGATACTTTTAATTGACCACACCGGTGAAAACGACGCCACCCAAACAAATGCCACAAAACACGGGGAACTAAACAGTCCAGGAAAACACACAAACACGGACAACCGTGACTTACAGTCGTGCACAATA
This sequence comes from Oncorhynchus kisutch, assembly GCF_002021735.2. Classification (NCBI taxonomy): domain Eukaryota; kingdom Metazoa; phylum Chordata; class Actinopteri; order Salmoniformes; family Salmonidae; genus Oncorhynchus; species Oncorhynchus kisutch. The sequence continues at coordinate 16,589 of NW_022262548.1, forward strand.
GTACCCAGAAAACAATCCCGCACAACCAGCAGACGGGCCGGCTGGATAATAAAGCCCAACCAATTAACCTAACTAAACACAGGTGTAACTAATAAACAGACAAGGGGGAAAAAAGGATCAGTGGCAGCTAGTAGGCCGGTGACGACGACCGCCGAGCGCCACCCGAACAGGACGGGGAGCCACCTTCGGTAGGAGTCATGAGGAGTGGCCAACACAAAGCCCTGACCTCAATCCTATAGAAAATTTGTGGGCAGAACTTAAATAGCATGTGCGAGCAAGGAGGCCTAAAAACCTGACTCAGTTACACCAGCTCTGTCAGGAGGAATGGGCCAAAATGCACACAACTTATTGTAAGAAGCTTATGGAAGGCTACCTGAAACGTTTGACCCAACATTTACGATAGCAAATTTCAATTTACAAAAAAAAATGACGTTTTCGTCTTTTGAGCTTCTAGTCATGAAATCTATGCAGCCTACTCAATCACTTTTTATAGCTACTGTTTACAGGCCTCCTGGGCCATATACAGCGTTCCTCACTGAGTTCCCTGAATTCCTATCGGACATTGTAGTCATAGCAGATAATATTCTAATCTTTGGTGACTTTAATATTCACATGGAAAAGTCCACAGACCCACTCCAAAAGGCTTTCGGAGCCATCATCGACTCAGTGGGTTTTGTCCAACATGTCTCTGGACCCACTCACTGTCACAGTCATACGCTGGACCTAGTTTTGTCCCATGGAATAAATGTTGTGGATCTTAATTTTTTCCCTCATCTTCCTCCACTACACCCCGGGCATTACAACTCCAATACCTTGACATTTTTGTCCTTAAGCCATTTTGCCGCAACTTTGGAAGTATGCTTGGGGTCATTGTCCATTTGGAAGACCCATTTGCGACCAAGCTTTAACTTCCGGACTAATGTCTTGAGATGTTGCTTCAATTTACATAATTTTCCTGCCTTTCCTAACATTTATTTTATGAAGTGCGGACCACCATTTTATTACGTTTGCAATTGCAACAAATAATCTGCTCAGACCCCAACCAAGGAACATCAAAAGTCGTGCTATAAATTCACAGACTACACAAAGATTCCTTGATGTCCTTCCAGATTCCTTCTGTCTACCCAAGGACGCCAGAGGACAAAAATCAGTTAACCACCTAACTGAGGAACTCAAGTTAACCTTGCGCAATACCCTAGATGCAGTTGCACCCCTAAAAACTAAAAACCTTTCTCATAAGAAACTAGCTCCCTGGTACACAGAAAATACCCGAGCTCTGAAGCAAGCTTCCAGAAAATTGGAACGGAAATGGCGCCACACCAAACTGGAAGTCTTCCGACTAGCTTGGAAAGACAGTACCGTGCAGTACCGAAGAGCCCTTACTGCAGCTCGATCATCCTATTTTTCAAACTTAATTGAGGAAAATAAGAACAATCCGAAATTCCTTTTTGATACCGTCGCAAAGCTAACTAAAAAGCAGCATTCCCCAAGAGAGGATGACTTTCACTTTAGCAGTGATAAATTCATGAACTTCTTTGAGGAAAAGATTATGATTATTAGAAAGCAAATTATGGACTCCTCCTCCTCTTTAAATCTGCGTATTCCTTCAAAGCTCAGTTGTCCTGATTCTGCACAACTCTCCCAGGACCTAGGATCAAGAGAGACGCTCAAGTGTTTTAGTAATATATCTCTTGACACAATGATGAAAATAATCATGGTCTCTAAACCTTCAAGCTGCATACTGGACCCTATTCCAACTAAACTACTGAAAGAGCTGCTTCCTGTGCTTGGCCCTCCTATGTTGAACATAATAAACGGCTCTCTATCCACCGGATGTGTACCAAACTCACTAAAAGTGGCAGTAATAAAGCCTCTCTTGAAAAAGCCAAACCTTGATCCAGAAAATATAAAAAACTTTTAGAAAAGGCTGTTGCGCAGCAACTTACTGCCTTCCTGAAGACAAACAATGTATACGAAATGCTTCAGTCTGGTTTTAGACCCCATCATAGCACTGAGACGGCACTTGTGAAGGTGGTAAATTACATTTTAATGGCATCGGACCGAGGCTCTGCATCTGCCCTCGTGCTCCTAGACCTTAGTGCTGCTTTTGATACCATCGATCACCACATTCTTTTGGAGAGATTGGAAACCCAAATTGGTCTACACGGACAAGTTCTGGCCTGGTTTAGATCTTATCTGTCAGAAAGATATCAGTTTGAATGTTTTACTCACGTCAGCCAAGGAGAAGGAGAGGGGGGGGCCGCAGTCTTTGTTAGTGATCTGACGGTGGCACTGTATTATCCTCAAAGCGGGCAAAGAAGGTGTTTAGTTTGTCTGAAAGCGAGATGTTGGTGTCTGTGACGTGGCTGTTTTTTTTGTAGTCCGTGATTGTCTGTAGACGATGCCACATACGATTCTTGTCTGAGCCGTTGAATTGTGACTCCACTTTGTCCCTTTACCGGCATTTCACTTGTTTGATTGCTTGCGGAGGGAATAACTACACGGTTTATATTCAGCCATATTTCCTTTGCTTTTAGTTTTGCGCGAATGCCGCCATCCATCCATGGTTTCTGGTTAGGGTTGGTTTTAACCTCTCTGAGATATGTGGGATGGGTCACACCTGGCCAAAAGCCAGGGAAAATGCAGAGCGCCAAATTCAAATAAATTACTATGAAATCACACATGTAAGATACCAAATTAAAGCTACACTTGTTGTGAATCCAGCCAACATGTCAGATTTCAAATAGGCTTTTTGGCAAAAGCAAACGATGCTATTATCTGAGGATAGCACCTCCGTAAACAAAGAGAGAAACCATATTTCAACCCTGCAGGTATGACAAAGAACGCAGAAATATAATTCATGCCTTATCTTTGTCAAGCTTCTTTTGTTGGCACTCCAATGTGTCCCATAAACATCACAAATTGTAATTTTGTTCAATTAATTCTGTCGATATATATCCAAACTGTCCATTTATTTGGCGCGTTTGATCCAGAAAAACACTGGTTCCAACTTGCGCAACGTGACTACAAAATATCTCAAAAGTTACCTGTAAACTTTGACAAAACATTTCAAACTACTTTGTAATACAACTTTAGGTATTTTTTAAAGTCAATTATCGATAAAATTGAGGACGGGATGATCTGTGTTCAATACAGAAGGAAAACAAACTGTAACTAGCTTTCTGGTCACACGCCTCTATCTAACAGTACACTAAAAGTGACCCTCGTTCTGAACAGGGCAACTTCCTCATTACACAAAGGAAAAACCAAAAAACATTTTCTAAAGACTGGTGACATCCAGTGGAAGAGGAAGGAACTGCAAGAAGGTCCCTTAGAAATCTGCATTCCAAATGAAAACCCATTGAAAGAGAGTGACCTCAACAACAACAAAAAAGATCTGAATGGTTTCGCCTGCTAAATAAGTTATGTTATACTCACAGACATGATGAGTGTTGCCTTGGCCCTTCTTCACAGTGTTGCGATGTTGCGTTGGCCCTGCTTCACAGTGTTGCGTTGGCCCTGCTTCACAGTGTTGCCTTGGCCCTGCTTCACAGTGTTGCCTTGGTCCTGCTTCACAGTGTTGCGATGGCCCTGCTTCACAGTGTTGCCTTGGCCCTGCTTCACAGTGTTGCGATGTTGCGTTGGCCTTGCTTCACAGTCGAATGGCACAGGTCCGCTTCTGTCGAAGCCCCATTCTCCTCCTCTTCTTTACTACTCTCCTCCTCTCCTTTCCTTTCCTTTCACAGTGTTGTGTTGGCCCTGCTTCACAGTGTTGCGATGTCCCTGCTTCACAGTGTTGCCTTGGCCCTGCTTCACAGTGTTGCGATGTCCCTGCTTCACAGTGTTGCGATGTCCCTGCTTCACAGTCAAATCAAATCAAATCAAATCAAATTTATTTATATAGCCCTTCGTACATCAGCTGATATCTCAAAGTGCTGTACAGAAACCCAGCCTGAAACCCCAAACAGCAAGCAATGCAGGTGTAGAAGCACGGTGGCTAGGAAAAACTCCCTAGAAAGGCCAAAACCTAGGAAGAAACCTAGAGAGGAACCAGGCTATGTGGGGTGGCCAGTCCTCTTCTGGCTGTGCCGGGTGGAGATTATAACAGAACATGGCCAGGATGTTCAAATGTTCATAAATGACCAGCATGGTCGAATAATAATAAGGCAGAACAGTTGAAACTGGAGCAGCAGCACAGTCAGGTGGAAGTTGAAACTGGAGCAGCAGCATGGCCAGGTGGACTGGGGACAGCAAGGAGTCATCATGTCAGGTAGTCCTGGGGCATGGTCCTAGGGCTCAGGTCCTCCGAGAGAGAGAAAAAAAGAGAGAAGGAGAGAATTAGAGAACGCACACTTAGATTCACACAGGACACCGAATAGGACAGGAGAAGTATTCCAGATATAACAAACTGACCCCAGCCCCCCGACACATAAACTACTGCAGCATAAATACTGGAGGCTGAGACAGGAGGGGTCAGTGTTGCGATGTCCCTGCTTCACAGTGTTGCGATGGTCCTGCTTCACAGTGTTGCCTTGGCCCTGCTTCACAGTGTTGCGATGGCCCTGCTTCACAGTGTTGCCTTGGCCCTGCTTCACAGCGTTGCGTTGGCCCTGCTTCACAGTGTTGCCTTGGCCCTGCTTCACAGTGTTATGATGGCCCTGCTTCACAGTGTTGCGATGGCCCTGCTTCACAGTGTTGTGATGGCCCTGCTTCACAGTGTTGCGATGTTGCGTTGGCCTTGCTTCACAGTCGAATGGCACAGGTCTGCTTCTGTCTAAGCCCCATTCTCCTCCTCTTCTTTACTACTCTCCTCCTCTCCTTTCCTTTCCTTTCCTTTCCTCATTTTCTCTCTTCTCCTCTCCTCTCCTCCTATAACAATGCGCTTCCACCACTTTCTACTTCCTTATGCGTCAGTTGGTATTCAAGCCAAAACTATGAAAAAGAAAAGAAGATGAAATGTCTGGTTATGTCATCTGGTTAGGTCATCTGGTTAGGTCATCTGGTTATGTTACCTGGTTATGTCGTCTGGTTGGGTCATCAGGTTATGTCATCTGGTTAGGTCGTCTGGTTATGTCGTGTGGTTATGTCGTCTGGTTATGTCATCTGGTTATGTCGTCTGGTTGTGTCGTCTGGTTGTGTCGTCTGGTTATGTCGTCTGGTTATGTCATCTGGTTGTGTCATCTGGTTAGGTTGTCTGGTTATGTCATCTGGTTAGGTCGTCTGGTTATGTTATCTGGTTATGTTGTCTGATTATGTCGTCTGGTTAGGTCGTCTAGTTATGTTGTCTGGTTAGGTCGTCTAGTTATGTTGTCTGGTTATGTCATCTGGTTAGGTTGTCTGGTTATGTCATCTGGTTATGTTGTGAGAGTTGAAAAGCCCCCGCCTCATCTAATAGGGGGTAAACAAATATAAACAGGAAATTATTTGATGGCGTCTGAGAGCAGCGATGGTGTCTCTCTCTGATAATGAGCCACTCCATTCAGATGCCCAGCCCTCCTAACCACACAGCCCAGCCCACCTCACCTCACCACACAGCCCAGCCTTCCTCACCACACAGCCCAGCCCTCCTCACCACACAGCCCAGCCCTCCTCACCACACAGCCCAGCCCTCCTCACCATACAGCCCAGCCCTCCTCTCCACACAGCCCAGCCCACCTCACCACACAGCCCGGCCCTCCTAACCACACAGCCCAGCCTTCCTAACCACACAGCCCAGCCCACCTCACCACACAGCCCAGCCCTCCTCACCACACAGCCTAGCCCTCCTCTCCACACAGCCCTGCCCTCCTCACCACACAGCCCAGCCCTCCTCACCACACAGCCCAGCCCACCTCACCACACAGCCCAGCCCTCCTCACCACACAGCCCAGCCCTCCTCACCACACAGCCCAGCCCTCCTCACCACACAGCCCAGCCCTCCTCACCACACAGCCCAGCCCACTGCTTACCTGATCACTGCCCACCTGATCACTGCCTACCTGATCACAGCCTACCTGATCACTGCCTACCTGATCACTGCCTACATGTTCACTGCCTACCTGATCACTGCCTACATGTTCACTGCCTACCTGATCACTGCCTACATGTTCACTGCCTACCTGATCACTGCCTACATGTTCACTGCCTACCTGATCACTGCCTACATGTTCACTGCCTACCTGTTCAAAGCCCCTGTCACCAGAAGCTTGACAATGAGCCCAGTGGCCACTGATCAAGTTACTATTCATTCAGATGTTACTATTCATTTATTCAGAATGTGCTTCACTGTGTCTAGTCCACCACACAGCACCGTTCGCCAGGCCAGCAGCATAACAACTGAGGCTCCCTCCATTCACTTCTGGAAAACTTTCCAAAACCCTGTGATGGCAATGGATGATGGCTAAGGTCCACTACCGCTGCCGGGCCAATATATCAAGCAAGGGCCAGTTAACAGCAGTTCTGTGTTATGTTCTGATCAGTGGGTTAAATTAAGAGGTCTATGCTCCAGGCTCGGCCCAGTGCTTGCCTTACCAAACAGCACAGGATGGCCCTTTAGGGAAGACAGAAGACATGGGATCGATAAACAAGGCATGATACATTGGTGCTTGATGGTAGAGCCATGTGGGCATTTATTGAGACTGGCTGGCTCTGGGTTTGTCAGTGCTGTGCCAGTGCAGTTCTGGTTGTGAGTGTACTGTGTGAATATGAAGCTGTTCAGTTTTGGGGGGATTCAGGAGAGACGGAGGAAGGGAGAGAGGGAAATTCATATTTTAGGGTGACAGTAGACGAGGGGCAGTGGGCTATGGCGAAGGAGGGTGGAGGGCCGAGGGGGAAGGGCGAGGGTAGAGGGGTTAGGGGTGAGGGGTGAGGGTGGAGTGGTGAGGGTGAAGGGTGAGAGTGAAGGTTATGGGTGAAGGTGGAGGGGTTAGGGTGAGGGTGGAGGGTGGAGGGGTGAGAGTGAAGGTGGAGGGTGAAGGTGGAGGGTGGAGGAGTTAGGGTGAGGGGTGAAGGTGAAGGTGAAGAGTGAAGGGTGAGGGATGAGGGTGAAGAGTGAAGGGTGAGGGGTGAGGGTGAAGATGAAGAGTGAAGGGTGAGGGATGAGGGTGAAGAGTGAAGGGTGAGGGGTAGAATGGGGCGTTTGAATATCGGGGTCCTTTGCCTACCTGAGGCTTAAACATCATCTAAACCAATTTTAACCAATATTGTTCCAATATATGTTGTACCAACAATGTTAACCATGTTCCAGCATGTTGCTATAAAATGTTGTCCCACTAATGTCCACAATCTACTCAACGGTATGTCTCCATAGGCAGCTATCTCCACAACTGGTCATAATGGACCCCTGGCCCTGCCTATTAACCCTGTCTGCCTATTAACCCTGTCTGCCTATTAACCCTGTCTGCCTACTCCCTGCCAGCCTATGCATCGACAGCTGAGACACATATCCTCAGTCTCCTCAGGTCATCAAGGATACAGAGAGAGAGAGAGACAGAGAGAGAGAGAGATAAGAAAAACAAATAAACCTCATCAACCCTATCCGTCAGCCTATCCATCAGCAGGCAAGTTACACCCCAGTAGTTACAATAGCTCCCCACTCCACTGAACACTGAGGGCAGCAGTTGAAACAAACAAAATTCATAAACGAGGCTCTTTATCGATGCAGGGCCTCATAATGTTTATCTGAAATCCATTTCCCTGCAGCGTTATGTGAACATTAAGGGTCGTTGAACGCTACCTTGGCCATTCATAACCACCCGGCTCATCTGCGGCAAATGTCAAAATCAATAGCCAATGTCAGAGTGAGAGGAGGGGCTGAAATGTTTCATTTGGGGATACTTTACTGTCCTCTGACGCTATGGTGCATTCTCCCAATTTTGCTCCCAACCCCTTTCATTTGGAGTTTTTGTACAAAAAAATGTGGTGTGGCATATAGATGTTGGTACCAATGTACATTGGTTCACCAAGAGCATAACTTTATCTAGTGTTTAAGCAGGTTCAATAACCCCCTAAGGTCCATGTCCGTGCAACTGCGGAAATCTATTCAGAATAATCCAAAAGCTAGAGATATGTTGTTGTTTTTGCATTGAATGCAAAAAAGTCCACTGCAAAGTCCACTCAGTCCACTGCATCTGCCTATGTCGCACTTCCACATCTGTGGTTAAAGGCGACAGAGCTACAGTGGTGTTTGTCAGACCATGAGATATCCCCAAAATCAGTCTTCTCACAACATTGTCTGTCACATCCGAACGGTTTGGCCTACAAACTATTATGCCCCTCCTGGAAGATGAGACTCTCATGAACACGATGGTGTTCTCCGTTTTGCACAATGACCGCCACAAGCCTCACGGGACTCGTCTGAAGTCGGTACAGAAGCTCTGCCAACTTCTGTCTGTAGCGTCTGAACAGTTTGTGCTACACACTAATATGACCTCTGTGTGGAAACGGGTCAGTTGTTTTGCTCGAGGAAAACCACAGGCCTCACAAGATCATCTGAAGGTCCCCCAGTACCAGTTGAAAAAAATGAATGAACGTTTACAGTATATGGAGACAGCATTGCAGGTGTAGCGAAATGCTTGTGTTCCTAGCAGTGCAGTAGTATCTAACAATTCACAACAAGACACACAAATCTCAAAGTAAAATTATTAAATTAAGATATATATAAAAATGAAGACGAGCAATGTTGGATTGGCAACAGTATGTACGGTGCAATGTTGGAGTGGCAACAGTATGTACGGTGCAATGTTGGAGTGGCAACAGTATGTACGGTGCAATGTTGTATTGGCAACAGTATGTACGGTGCAATGTTGGAGTGGCAACAGTATGTACAGTGCAATGTTGGAGTGGCAACAGTATGTACGGTGCAATGTTGGAGTGGCAACAGTATGTACGGTGCAATGTTGGAGTGGCAATAGTATGTACGGTGCAATGTTGGAGTGGCAACAGTATGTACGGTGCAATGTTGGAGTGGCAATAGTATGTACGGTGCAATGTTGGAGTGGCAACAGTATGTACGGTGCATTGTTGGAGTGGCATTGGCAACAGTACGTACGGTGCATTCGGAGAGTATTCAGACCCCCTTCCTTTTTTCCATATTTTGTTACAGTACAACTCCATTCTAAAATGGATTAAAAAAAAATACAATTCTCATCAATATCACACACAATTCCCCATAATGACAAGCGAAAACAGGTTTTTAGAAGTTTTTATTTTTAATTTTTAAATGTGACTCCCAGCTGAACTCTGACCAGTGAGCTTGAACCAGTTCTGACACTGACTGTTGATCCAGGTGTGGACACAGACAGATTCACACTCTCTGTCTGCACAGAGATGAAGAACATGCTCCTCTTCATCACTGTGAGTAGACAAGAAGACACAGACTTTTAATTCAAAATGTAAAATGCTGCGCTTTCGGAACTGCGCTTTCGGAAAGTATTCAGACCCTTTGAAATGTTCCACATTTTGTTATTTTACAGCCTTATTTTAAAATGGATGCAAAACAAGTATGGCACTCATCAACCTATGCACCATACCCCATAATTACAAAACAAGTATGGCACTCATCAACCTATGCACCATACCCCATAATTACAAAACAAGTATGGCACTCATCAACCTATGCACCATACCCCATAATTACAAAACAGGTATTTAGTAATGTTTGCAATGTATTTCCAATAAAAAACAGAAATACCTCATTTACTCAGTATTCAGACCCAATCCTACGAGACTCGAAATTGAGCTCAGGTGCATCCTGTTTCCATTGGTCATCCCTGAGATGTTTCTACAACAGTACACTTGTGGTAAGTCAATTGATTGGGCAGGATTTGGAAAGTCAACACCTGTATAAACTCTATGTAAACTCCTACAGATGACAGTGCATGTCAGAGCAAAAACCAAGCCAAGTCTAAGGAATTGTCCGTAGAACTCCGAGACAGGATTGTGTCGAGGCACAGATCTGGGGAAGGGTACCAAAATATATCTTCAGCATTGAAGGTCCCCAAGACCACAGTGGACTCAGCCATTCTTAAATGGAAGAAGTTTGGAAACACGAAGACTCTTTCTAGATCTGGCCGTCTGGCCGAACTGAGCAATCTGGGGAGAAGAGCCTTGATTGGGGAGGTGACCAAGAACCCAATGATCACTCTGACAGAGCTCCAGAGTTCCTCTGTGGGGTTGGGAGAACCTTCCAGAAGGACAACCATCTCTACAGTACTCTACCAATTCAGGCCTTTATGGTGGAGTGGCGGAAGCCGGAAGCCACTTCTCAGTAAAAGGCACATGACAGCCAGCTTTGAGTATTCCAAAAGGCACCTAAAGGACTCTCAGACAATGAGAAACAATATTCTCTGGTCTGATGAAACCAAGATTGAACTCTTTGGCCTAAATGCTAAGCGTCACATCTGGAGAAAACCTGGCACCATCCCTACGGTGCAGCATGGTGGTGGCATCATCATGCTGTGGGGATGTTTTTCAGCGGCAGGGACTTGGACACTAGTCAGGATCAAGGGAAAGATGAACGGCGTAAAGTGCAAAGCAATCCTTGACGAAAACCTGAGCCAGAGCACTTGGATCTCAGACTGGGGCAAAGGTTCACCCTCCAACAGGACAGTGTCCCTAAGCACACAGCCAGGACAACGCAGGAGTGGCTTCGGGACAAGTCTCTGAATGTCCTTGAGTGGCCCAGCCAGATCCCGGATTTGAACCCGATCGAACAGCTCTGGAGAAACCTGAAAATAGCTGTGCAGCGACTCTACTCTTTCAACCTGACAGAGCTTGAGAGGATTTGCAGAGAGGAATGAGAGAAACTCCCCAAATACAGGTGTGCCAAGCTTGTAGCGTCATACCCAAAAAGACGCTGTAATCGCTGACAAAAGTGCTTCAACTGTAATGGCTTTCGTTGGTGGTAGAATAAGTAGACCAAGGCGCAGCGTGGAAAGTGTTCATGATGTTAATCTTCAACAAGCACTCAAACAAAATAACAAATGTGAAAACGAAAGCGCACAGTTCTGTCAGGCACCGACACTAAACAGAAAACAAGATCCCACAAACTCAGGTGGAGAACAGGCTGCCTAAGTATGATTCCCAATCAGAGACAACGATAGACAGCTGCCTCTGATTGGGAACCACACTCGGCCAAAAACAAAGAAATAGACAACATAGACTTCCCACCCGAGTCACACCCTGGCCTAACCAAACATAGAGAATAATAAGGATATATAAGGTCAGGTATGACATCAACATAGTACTGAGTAAAGGGTCTGAATACTTATGTAAATATGATATTTCAATTTTTTATTTGTAATAAATTTGCAAACATTTCTAAAAACCTGTTTTTGCTTTGTCATTATGGGGTATTGTGTGTAGATTGATGAGGGGGAAAAATATTTAATACATTTTAGAATAAGGCTGTAACGTAACAAAATGTGAAAAGAGTCAAGGGGTATGAATACTTCCTGAATGCACTATACATTTAAAATGAGTAAAACAGTAAAACAAATTTTTGTACCCTTGTTGTACCTTTTTTCTCTCCAATTGGAAGGTAAGGTCTTGTCTTATTGCTGCATCTCCCCAAAAGACTTGTCAGGTAAGGTGGAAGTGATATGATCCTTAACTAGCCTCTCAAACTGAAGTGAGTGCTATGAGACGATAGTCATTTAGTTCAGTTACTTTTGCTTTCTTGGGTACAAAAACAATGGTGGACATCTTGAAGCAAGTCGGGACAGCAGACTGGGATAGAGAGAGATTGAATATGTCCGTAAACACTCCAGCCAGCTGGTCTGCGCATGCTATGAGGACACGGCGAGGGATGCCGTTTGGGCAGGCAGCCTTGTGAGGGTTAACATGTTTAAATGTGTTACTTGTGTCGGCCACGGAGACCAAGAGCTGTGATATGATCAAAGTGGGCGAAGGTATTTAGCTTGTCCGGGAGTGACGTGGCTGGTTTTCTCTTTGTATTTCATGATTGTCTGGAGTCCCTGCCACATATGTCTTGTGTCTGAGCCGTTGAATTGCGACTCCACTTTTTGCCTGTTTGATTGCCTCACGGAAGGCACTGTATTTATCACATCATATTCCGAGTCACGGTGTCGTGGTTAAACGTGGTGGTTCAAGCTTTCAGTTTTATGCGAATGCTGGTTTGTGTAGGTTTTAGTAGTCACACTGGGAACAACATCCCCAGTGACTTTCACCGTGGAACAGTCATACGATACCACCTTTCCATCAAGACTGTTCGTCAAATAATTTCTGCCCTGCTAGAGCTGACCCGGTCAACTGTAAATGCTGTTATTGTGAAGTGAAAACATCAAGGAGCAACAACGGCTGAACCACGAAGTGGTAGACCACACAAGCTCACAGAACGACACCAGCGAGTGTTGAAGCATGTAACGTGTAAGAATAATCTGTCCTCGGTTTCAACACTCACTACTGAGTTCCAAACTGCCACTCGAAGCAACATCAGCACAATAACTGTTCGTCAGGATCTTCCTGAAATGGTTTCCATGGCCGGGCAGCCAAACCTCACCATGTGCAATTCCAAGTGTTGGCTGGAGTGATGTAAAGATTGCCACCATTGGACTCTGCAGGAGTGGAAATGGACGAATCCGGGTTTGGCGGATGTCAGGAGAACGCTTCCTGCCCCAATTCATAGTGCCAACCGTAAAGTTTGGTGGAGGAGGAATTATGGTCTGGGGCTGTTTTTCATGGTTCATGCTTGGCCCCTTAGTTCCATTGTAGGGAAATCTTAACGCTACAGCATACAATGACATTCTAGATGATTCAGTGCTTTCAACTTTGTGGCAACAGTTTGGGGAAGGCCCTTGCCTGTTTCAGCGTGGCAATGACCCTGTGCACAAAGCGAGGTCCATACAGAAACGGTTTGTCGAGATCGGTGTAGGTCTGTCATATTATAATGGAGACAGTAGATCTACCTGGTCTGTCATAATATAATAGAGACAGTAGATCTAGCTGGTCTGTCATAATATAATAGAGACAGTAGATCTAGCTGGTCTGTCATATTATAATAGAGACATTAGATCTAGCTGGTCTGTCATAATATAATAGAGACAATAGATCTAGCTGGTCTGTCATAATACAACAGAGACAGTAGATCTAGCTGGTCTGTCATAATACAACAGAGACAGTAGATCTAGCTGGTCTGTCATAATATAATAGAGACAGTAGATCTAGCTGGTCTGTCATAATCTAATAGAGCAAGTACAGCCAGCTGGTCTGTCATAATATAATAGAGACAGTAGATCTATCTGATCTGTCATAATATAATAGAGACAGTAGATCTAGCTGGTCTGTCATAATATAATAGAGACAGTAGGTCTAAATGGTCTGTCATAATACAATAGAGACAGTAGATCTAGCTGGTCTGTCATAATATAATAGAGACAATAGATCTAGCTGGTCTGTCATAATACAACAGAGACAGTAGATCTAGCTGGTCTGTCATAATATAATAGAGACAGTAGATCTAGCTGGTCTGTCATAATATAATAGAGACAGTAGATCTAGCTGGTCTGTCAAAATATAATAGAGACGTTAGATCTAGCTGGTCTGTCATATTAAAATAGAAACAGTAGATCTAGATGGTCTGTCATAATATAATAGAGACAGTAGATCTAGCTGGTCTGTCATAATACAATAGAGACAGTAGATCTAGCTGGTCTGTCATAATATAATAGAGACAGTAGGTCTAAATGGTCTGTCATAATACAATAGAGACAGTAGATCTAGCTGGTCTGGCGTAACATAATAGAGACAGTAGATCTAGCTGGTCTGTCATAGTATAATAGAGACAGTAGATCTAGCTGGTCTGTCATAATATAATAGAGACAGTAGATCTAGCTGGTCTGTCATAATATAATAGAGACAGTAGATCTAGCTGGTCTGTCATAATACAATAGAGACAGTAGATCTAGCTGGTCTGTCATAATATAATAGAGACAGTAGATCTAGCTGGTCTGTCATAATATAATAGAGACAGTAGATCTAGCTGGTCTGTCATAATATAATAGAGACAGTAGATCTAGCTGGTCTGTCATAATATAATAGAGACAGAGACAGTAGATCTAGCTGGTCTGTCATAATATAATAGAGACAGTAGATCTAGCTGGTCTGTCATAATATAGAGACAGTAGATCTAGCTGGTCTGTCATAATATAATAGAGACAGTAGATCTAGCTGGTCTGTCATAATATAATAGAGACAGTAGATCTAGCTGGTCTGTCATAATATAATAGAGACAGTAGATCTAGCTGGTCTGTCATAATATAATAGAGACAGTAGATCTAGCTGGTCTGTCAAATATAATAGAGACAGTAGATCTAGCTGGTCTGTCATAATATAATAGAGACAGTAGATCTAGCTGGTCTGTCATAATATAATAGAGACAGTAGATCTAGCTGGTCTGTCATAATATAATAGAGACAGTAGATCTAGCTGGTCTGTCATAATATAATAGAGACAGTAGATCTAGCTGGTCTGTCATAATATAATAGAGACAGTAGATCTAGCTGGTCTGTCATAATATAATAGAGACAGTAGATCTAGCTGGTCTGTCATAATATATAGAGACAGTAGATCTAGCTGGTCTGTCATAATATAATAGAGACAGTAGATCTAGCTGGTCTGTCATATATAATAGAGACAGTAGATCTAGCTGGTCTGTCATAATATAATAGAGACAGTAGATCTAGCTGGTCTGTCATATATAATAGAGACAGTAGATCTAGCTGGTCTGTCATAATATAATAGAGACAGTAGATCTAGCTGGTCTGTCATAATATAATAGAGACAGTAGATCTAGCTGGTCTGTCATAATATAATAGAGACAGAGACAGTAGATCTAGCTGGTCTGTCATAATATAATAGAGACAGTAGATCTAGCTGGTCTGTCATAATATATAGAGACAGTAGATCTAGCTGGTCTGTCATAATATAATAGAGACAGTAGATCTAGCTGGTCTGTCATAATATAATAGAGACAGTAGATCTAGCTGGTCTGTCATAATATAATAGAGACAGTAGATCTAGCTGGTCTGTCATAATATAATAGAGACAGTAGATCTAGCTGGTCTGTCATATTATAATAGAGACAGTAGATCTAGCTGGTCTGTCATAATATAATAGAGACAGTAGATCTAGCTGGTCTGTCATAATATAATAGAGACAGTAGATCTAGCTGGTCTGTCATAATATAATAGAGACACAGAGACAGTAGATCTAGCTGGTCTGTCATAATATAATAGAGACAGTAGATCTAGCTGGTCTGTCATAATATAATAGAGACAGTAGATCTAGCTGGTCTGTCATAATATAATAGAGACAGTAGATCTAGCTGGTCTGTCATAATATAATAGAGACAGTAGATCTAGCTGGTCTGTCATATATAATAGAGACAGTAGATCTAGCTGGTCTGTCATAATATAATAGAGACAGTAGATCTAGCTGGTCTGTCATAATATAATAGAGACAGTAGATCTAGCTGGTCTGTCATAATATAATAGAGACAGTAGATCTAGCTGGTCTGTCATATATAATAGAGACAGTAGATCTAGCTGGTCTGTCATAATATAATAGAGACAGTAGATCTAGCTGGTCTGTCATAATATAATAGAGACAGTAGATCTAGCTGGTCTGTCATAATATAATAGAGACAGTAGATCTAGCTGGTCTGTCATAATATAATAGAGACAGTAGATCTAGCTGGTCTGTCATAATATAATAGAGACAGTAGATCTAGCTGGTCTGTCATAATATAATAGAGACAGTAGATCTAGCTGGTCTGTCATAATATAATAGAGACAGTAGATCTAGCTGGTCTGTCATAATATAATAGAGACAGTAGATCTAGCTGGTCTGTCATAATATAATAGAGACAGTAGATCTAGCTGGTCTGTCATAATATAATAGAGACAGTAGATCTAGCTGGTCTGTCATAATATAATAGAGACAGTAGATCTAGCTGGTCTGTCATAATATAATAGAGACAGTAGATCTAGCTGGTCTGTCATATATAATAGAGACAGTAGATCTAGCTGGTCTGTCATAATATAATAGAGACAGTAGATCTAGCTGGTCTGTCATAATATAATAGAGACAGTAGATCTAGCTGGTCTGTCATATATAATAGAGACAGTAGATCTAGCTGGTCTGTCATAATATAATAGAGACAGTAGATCTAGCTGGTCTGTCATAATATAATAGAGACAGTAGATCTAGCTGGTCTGTCATATATAATAGAGACAGTAGATCTAGCTGTCTGTCATAATATAATAGAGACAGTAGATCTAGCTGGTCTGTCATAATATAATAGAGACAGTAGATCTAGCTGGTCTGTCATAATATATAGAGACAGTAGATCTAGCTGGTCTGTCATAATATAATAGAGACAGTAGATCTAGCTGGTCTGTCATAATATAATAGAGACAGTAGATCTAGCTGGTCTGTCATAATATAATAGAGACAGTAGATCTAGCTGGTCTGTCATATATAATAGAGACAGTAGATCTAGCTGGTCTGTCATATTATAATAGAGACAGTAGATCTAGCTGGTCTGTCATAATATAATAGAGACAGTAGATCTAGCTGGTCTGTCATATTATAATAGAGACAGTAGATCTAGCTGGTCTGTCATAATATAATAGAGACAGTAGATCTAGCTGGTCTGTCATAAATAATAGAGACAGTAGATCTAGCTGGTCTGTCATAATATAATAGAAATAGAGACAGTAGATCTAGCTGGTCTGTCATAATATAATAGAGACAGTAGATCTAGCTGGTCTGTCATAATATAATAGAGACAGTAGATCTAGCTGGTCTGTCATAATATAATAGAGACAGTAGATCTAGCTGGTCTGTCATAATATAATAGAGACAGTAGATCTAGCTGGTCTGTCAATTATAATAGAGACAGTAGATCTAGCTGGTCTGTCATAATATAATAGAGACAGTAGATCTAGCTGGTCTGTCATAATATAATAGAGACAGTAGATCTAGCTGGTCTGTCATTATAATAGAGACAGTAGATCTAGCTGGTCTGTCATAATATAATAGAGACAGTAGATCTAGCTGGTCTGTCATAATATAATAGAGACAGTAGATCTAGCTGGTCTGTCATAATATAATAGAGACAGTAGATCTAGCTGGTCTGTCATAATATAATAGAGACAGAGATCTAGCTGGTCTGTCATAATATAATAGAGACAGAGACAGAGATCTAGCTGGTCTGTCATAATATAATAGAGACAGTAGATCTAGCTGGTCTGTCATAATATAATAGAGACAGTAGATCTAGCTGGTCTGTCATAAATAATAGAGACAGTAGATCTAGGTCTCTGTCATAATATAATAGAGACAGTAGATCTAGCTGGTCTGTCATAATATAATAGAGACAGTAGATCTAGCTGGTCTGTCATATATAATAGAGACAGTAGATCTAGCTGGTCTGTCATAATATAATAGAGACAGTAGATCTAGCTGGTCTGTCATAATATAATAGAGACAGTAGATCTAGCTGGTCTGTCATAATATAATAGAGACAGTAGATCTAGCTGGTCTGTCATAATATAATAGAGATAGAGACAGTAGATCTAGCTGGTCTGTCATAATATAATAGAGACAGTAGATCTAGCTGGTCTGTCATAATATAATAGAGACAGTAGATCTAGCTGGTCTGTCATAATATAATAGAGACAGTAGATCTAGCTGGTCTGTCATAATATAATAGAGACAGTAGATCTAGCTGGTCTGTCATAATATAATAGAGACAGTAGATCTAGCTGGTCTGTCATAATATAATAGAGACAGTAGATCTAGCTGGTCTGTCATATATAATAGAGACAGTAGATCTAGCTGGTCTGTCATAATATAATAGAGACAGTAGATCTAGCTGGTCTGTAATATATAGAGACAGTAGATCTAGCTGGTCTGTCATAATATAATAGAGACAGTAGATCTAGCTGGTCTGTCATATTATAATAGAGACAGTAGATCTAGCTGGTCTGTCATAATATAATAGAGACAGTAGATCTAGCTGGTCTGTCATAATTAATAGAGACAGTAGATCTAGCTGGTCTGTCATAATATAATAGAGACAGTAGATCTAGCTGGTCTGTCATAATAATAGAGACAGTAGATCTAGCTGGTCTGTCATATATAATAGAGAATAGAGACAGTAGATCTAGCTGGTCTGTCATAATATAATAGAGACAGTAGATCTAGCTGGTCTGTCATAATAATAGAGACAGTAGATCTAGCTGGTCTGTCATAATATAATAGAGACAGTAGATCTAGCTGGTCTGTCATATTAATAGAGACAGAGACAGTAGATCTAGCTGGTCTGTCATAATATAATAGAGACAGTAGATCTAGCTGGTCTGTAATATTGTAATAGAGACAGTAGATCTAGCTGGTCTGTCATAATATATAGAGACAGTAGATCTAGCTGGTCTGTCATATTATAATAGAGACAGTAGATCTAGCTGGTCTGTCATAATATAATAGAGACAGTAGATCTAGCTGGTCTGTCATAATATAATAGAGACAGTAGATCTAGCTGGTCTGTCATAATATAATAGAGACAGTAGATCTAGCTGGTCTGTCATATTATAATAGAGACAGTAGATCTAGCTGGTCTGTCAAATATAATAGAGACAGTAGATCTAGCTGGTCTGTCATAATATAATAGAGACAGTAGATCTAGCTGGTCTGTCATATTATAATAGAGACAGTAGATCTAGCTGGTCTGTCATAATATAATAGAGACAGTAGATCTAGCTGGTCTGTCATATATAATAGAGACAGTAGATCTAGCTGGTCTGTCATAAATAATAGAGACAGTAGATCTAGCTGGTCTGTCATAATATAATAGAGACAGTAGATCTAGCTGGTCTGTCATAATATAATAGAGACAGTAGATCTAGCTGGTCTGTCATATTATAATAGAGACAGTAGATCTAGCTGGTCTGTCATAATATAATAGAGACAGTAGATCTAGCTGGTCTGTCATAATATAATAGAGACAGTAGATCTAGCTGGTCTTCTGTAATATAATAGAGACAGTAGATCTAGCTGGTCTGTCATAATATAATAGAGAGAGACAGTAGATCTAGCTGGTCTGTCATAATAATAGAGACAGTAGATCTAGCTGGTCTGTCATAATATAATAGAGACAGTAGATCTAGCTGGTCTGTCATAATATAATAGAGACAGTAGATCTAGCTGGTCTGTCATAATATAATAGAGACAGTAGATCTAGCTGGTCTGTCATATATAATAGAGACAGTAGATCTAGCTGGTCTGTCATAATATAATAGAGACAGTAGATCTAGCTGGTCTGTCATAATATAATAGAGACAGTAGATCTAGCTGGTCTGTCATATAATAGAGACAGTAGATCTAGCTGGTCTGTCATAATATAATAGAGACAGTAGATCTAGCTGGTCTGTCATAATATAATAGAGACAGTAGATCTAGCTGGTCTGTCATAATATAATAGAGACAGTAGATCTAGCTGGTCTGTCAATATAATAGAGACAGTAGATCTAGCTGGTCTGTCATAATATAATAGAGACAGTAGATCTAGCTGGTCTGTCAAGTTATAATAGAGACAGTAGATCTAGCTGGTCTGTCATAATATAATAGAGACAGTAGATCTAGCTGGTCTGTCATAATATAAAGAGAGACAGTAGATCTAGCTGGTCTGTCATAATATAATAGAGACAGTAGATCTAGCTGGTCTGTCATAATATAATAGAGACAGTAGATCTAGCTGGTCTGTCATAATATAATAGAGACACAGAGACAGTAGATCTAGCTGGTCTGTCATAATATAATAGAGACAGTAGATCTAGCTGGTCTGTCATATAAAATAATAGAGACAGTAGATCTAGCTGGTCTGTCATAATATAATAGAGACAGTAGATCTAGCTGGTCTGTCATAATATAATAGAGACAGTAGATCTAGCTGGTCTGTCATAATATAATAGAGACAGTAGATCTAGCTGGTCTGTCATAATATAATAGAGACAGTAGATCTAGCTGGTCTGTCATAATATAATAGAGACAGTAGATCTAGCTGGTCTGTCATATTAAATAGAGACAGTAGATCTAGCTGGTCTGTCATAATATAATAGAGACAGTAGATCTAGCTGGTCTGTCATAATATAATAACAGAGACAGTAGATCTAGCTGGTCTGTCATAATATAATAGAGACAGTAGATCTAGCTGGTCTGTCATAATATAATAGAGACAGTAGATCTAGCTGGTCTGTCATAATATAATAGAGACAGTAGATCTAGCTGGTCTGTCATATATATAGAGACAGTAGATCTAGCTGGTCTGTCATAATATAATAGAGACAGTAGATCTAGCTGGTCTGTCATAATATAATATAATAGAGACAGTAGATCTAGCTGGTCTGTCATAATATAATAGAGACAGTAGATCTAGCTGGTCTGTCAATATAATAGAGACAGTAGATCTAGCTGGTCTGTCATAATATAATAGAGACAGTAGATCTAGCTGGTCTGTCATAATATAATAGAGACAGTAGATCTAGCTGGTCTGTCATATATAATAGAGACAGTAGATCTAGCTGGTCTGTCATAATATAATAGAGACAGTAGATCTAGCTGGTCTGTCATAATATAATAGAGACAGTAGATCTAGCTGGTCTGTCATAATATAATAGAGACAGTAGATCTAGCTGGTCTGTCATAATATAATAGAGACAGTAGATCTAGCTGGTCTGTCATAATATAATAGAGACAGAGACAGTAGCTAGCTGGTCTGTCATAATATAATAGAGACAGTAGATCTAGCTGGTCTGTCATAATATAATAGAGACAGTAGATCTAGCTGGTCTGTCATAATAATTAGAGACAGTAGATCTAGCTGGTCTGTCATAATATAATAGAGACAGTAGATCTAGCTGGTCTGTCATAATAAATAGAGACAGTAGATCTAGCTGGTCTGTCATAATATAATAGAGACAGTAGATCTAGCTGGTCTGTCATAATATAATAGAGACAGTAGATCTAGCTGGTCTGTCATAATATAATAGAGACAGTAGATCTAGCTGGTCTGTCATTTATAATAGAGACAGTTAGCTAGCTGTCTGTCATAATATAATAGAGACAGTAGATCTAGCTGGTCTGTCATATTATAATAGAGACAGTAGATCTAGCTGGTCTGTCATATATATAATAGAGACAGTAGATCTAGCTGGTCTGTCATAATATAATAGAGACAGTAGATCTAGCTGGTCTGTCATAATATAATAGAGACAGTAGATCTAGCTGGTCTGTCATAATATAATAGAGACAGTAGATCTAGCTGGTCTGTCATAATATAATAGAGACAGTAGATCTAGCTGGTCTGTCATAATATAATAGACAGAGCAGTAGATCTAGCTGGTCTGTCATTAAATAATAGAGACAGTAGATCTAGCTGGTCTGTCATAAATAATAGAGACAGTAGATCTAGCTGGTCTGTCATAATATAATAGAGACAGTAGATCTAGCTGGTCTGTCATAATATAATAGAGACAGTAGATCTAGCTGGTCTGTCATAATATAATAGAGACAGTAGATCTAGCTGGTCTGTCATAATATAATAGAGACAGTAGATCTAGCTGGTGTCATAATATAATAGAGACAGTAGATCTAGCTGGTCTGTCATAATATAATAGAGACAGTAGATCTAGCTGGTCTGTCATAATATAATAGAGACAGTAGATAGCTGGTCTGTCATAATATAATAGAGACAGTAGATCTAGCTGGTCTGTCATATTATAATAGAGACAGTAGATCTAGCTGGTCTGTCGCAATATAATAGAGACAGTAGATCTAGCTGGTCTGTCATAATATAATAGAGACAGTAGATCTAGCTGGTCTGTCATAAATAATAGAGACAGTAGATCTAGCTGGTCTGTCATATATAATAGAGAGTAGATCTAGCTGGTCTGTCATAATATAATAGAGACAGAGACAGTAGATCTAGCTGGTCTGTCATAATATAATAGAGACAGTAGATCTAGCTGGTCTGTCATAATATAATAGAGACAGTAGATCTAGCTGGTCTGTCATAATTATAATAGAGACAGTAGATCTAGCTGGTCTGTCATAATATAATAGAGACAGTAGATCTAGCTGGTCTGTCATATTATAATAGAGACAGTAGATCTAGCTGGTCTGTCATAATATAATAGAGACAGTAGATCTAGCTGGTCTGTCATAATATAATAGAGACAGTAGATCTAGCTGGTCTGTCATAATATAATAGGACAGTAGATCTAGCTGGTCTGTCATAATATAATAGAGACAGTAGATCTAGCTGGTCTGTCATAATATAATAGAGACAGTAGATCTAGCTGGTCTGTCATATTAAAATAGACAGTAGATCTAGCTGGTCTGTCATAATATAATAGAGACAGTAGATCTAGCTGGTCTGTCAAATATAATAGAGACAGAGACAGTAGATCTAGCTGGTCTGTCATAATATAATAGAGACAGTAGATCTAGCTGGTCTGTCATAATAGATTAATAGAGACAGTTTTAGCTGTTCTAGATCTAGCTGGTCTGTCATTATAGAATAGAGTTAAAATAATAGAGACAGTAGATCTAGCTGGTCTGTCATATGATATTAGAGACAGTAGATCTAGCTGGTCTGTCATAATATAATAGAGACAGTAGATCTAGCTTGTCTGTCATATAATAAATAGAGACACCTGATCTAGCTGGTCTGTCATAATATAATAGAGACAGTAGATCTAGCTGGTCTGT
Source organism: Oncorhynchus kisutch (assembly GCF_002021735.2). Taxonomy (NCBI): domain Eukaryota; kingdom Metazoa; phylum Chordata; class Actinopteri; order Salmoniformes; family Salmonidae; genus Oncorhynchus; species Oncorhynchus kisutch. The sequence goes on from NW_022262548.1 coordinate 39,359, forward strand.
CAATATAATAGAGACAGTAGATCTAGCTGGTCTGTCATAATAATAGAGACAGTAGATCGCTGGTCTGTCATAATATAATAGAGACAGTAGATCTAGCTGGTCTGTCATATATAATAGAGACAGTAGATCTAGCTGGTCTGTCATAATATAATAGAGACAGTAGATCTAGCTGGTCTGTCATAATATAATGAGACAGTAGATATAGCTGGTCTGTCATATTAAATAGAGACAGTAGATCTAGCTGGTCTGTCATAATATAATAGAGACAGTAGATCTAGCTGGTCTGTCATATATAATAGTAGAAAGAGACAGTAGATCTAGCTGGTCTGTCATAATATAATAGAGACAGTAGATCTAGCTGGTCTGTCATAATATAATAGAGACAGTAGATCTAGCTGGTCTGTCATAAATATAGAGACAGTAGATCTAGCTGGTCTGTCATAATATAATAGAGACGTAGATCTATTAGCTGGTCTGTCATATATAATAGAGACAGTAGATCTAGCTGGTCTGTCATAATATAATAGAGACAGTAGATCTAGCTGGTCCTGTCATATAAACATAGAGACAGTAGATCTAGCTGGTTCGCCATAAATTTTAATAGAGACAGTAGATCTA
>NW_022262549.1:0-44698 GCF_002021735.2 Oncorhynchus kisutch
ACAGCATATCTAGCTGGTCTGCCATATTATTATAGAGACAGTAAGATCTAGCTGGTCTGTCATCATTTAATAAGATACCGTATATCTAGCTGTCTGTCATATTATCAATAGAGACAGTAGATCTCGCTGGTCTGTCATTTATATTATATAGCGACAGTAGATCTAGCTGGTCTGTCATAATATTAATAGACAGTAGATCTAGCTGGTCTCTCATAATATATAGCGAGCATTAGATCTACCTGGTCTGTCATATTATAATAGAGACAGTAGATCTAGCTGGTCCTGTCATATTATAATAGAGACAGTAGATCTAGCTGGTCTGTCATATTATAATAGAGACAGTAGATCTAGCTGGCCTGTCATTATATAGAGACAGCAAATCAATCAATTTATTGTCACATACCATGGTTAGCAGATTTAATGCGAGTGTAGCGAATGCTTGTGCTTCTAGTTCCGACAATGCAGTAATAACGAACAGTGATCTAACTAACAATTCCAAAAACTACTGTCTTATACACAGTGTAAGGGGATAAAGATATGTACATAAGGATATATGAATGAGTGATGGTACAGAGCAGCAGGCAAGATCAGTAGATGATATCGAGTACAGTATATACATATGAGATGAGTATGTAAACAAGTGGCATAGTTAAAGTGGCTAGTGATACATGTATACATAAGGATGCAGTCGTGATATATACAGTACGAGCTACGTATGCATATGAGATGAATAATGTAGGGTAAGTAACATTATATAAGGTAGCATTGTTTAAAGTGGCTAGTGATATATTTACATCATTTCCCATCAATCCCATGATTAAAGTGGCTGGAGTAGAGTCAGTGGCTTGTCAGTGTGTTGGCAGTAGCCACTCAATGTTAGTGGTGGCTGTTAAACAGTCTGATGGCCTTGAGATAGAAGCTGTTTTTCAGTCTCTCGTCCCAGCTTTGATGCACCTGTACTGACCTCGCCTTCTGGATGACAGCGGGGTGAACAGGCAGTGGCTCGGGTGGTTGATGTCCTTGATGATCTTTATGGCCTTCCTGTAGCATCGGGTGGTGTAGGTGTCCTGGAGGGCAGGTAGTTTGCCCGGTGATGCGTTGTGCAGACCTCACTACCCTCTGGAGAGCCTTACGGTGAGGGCGGTGGCAGTTGCCATACCAGGCGGTGATACAGCCCTCAGGATGCTCTCGATTGTGCATCTGTAGAGTTTGTGAGTGCTTTTGGTGACAAGCCGAATTTCTTCAGCCTCCTGAGGTTGAAGAGGCGCTCTGCGCCTTCCTCACGATGCTGTCTGTGTGAGTGGACCAATTCAGTTTGTCTGTGATGTGTATGCCGAGGAACTTAAAACTTGCTACCCTCTCCACTACTGTTCCATCGATGTGGATGGGGGGGTAGCATATCTAGCTGGTCTGTCATATTATTATAGAGACAGTCGATCTAGCTGGTCTGTCATATTATAATAGAGACAGTAGATCTAGCTGGTCTGTCATAATATAAAAGATACAGTAGATCTAGCTGGTGTCTGTCATATAATAATAGAGACAGTAGATCTAGCTGGTCTGTCATATATAATAGAGACAGTAGATCTAGCTGGTCTGTCATATTATAATAAGACAGTAGATCTAGCTGGTCTGTCATATTATAATAGAGACAGTAGATCTAGCTGGTCTGTCATAATATATAGAGACAGTAGATCTAGCTGGTCTGTCATAATATAATAGAGACAGTAGATCTAGCTGGTCTGTCATATATAATAGAGACAGTAGATCTAGCTGGTCTGTCATAATAGATACAGTAGATCTAGCTGGTCTGTCATAATATAATAGAGACAGTAGATCTAGCTGGTCTGTCATATTATAATAGAGACAGTAGATCTAGCTGGTCTGTCATAATAATAGAGACAGTAGATCTAGCTGGTCTGTCATATTATAATAAGACAGTAGATCTAGCTGGTCTGTCATATATAATAGAGACAGTAGATCTAGCTGTCTGTCATAATAATAGAGACAGTAGATCTAGCTGGTCTGTCATAATATAATAGAGACAGTAGATCTAGCTGGTCTGTCATATTATAATAGAGACAGTAGATCTAGCTGGTCTGTCATATATAATAGAGACAAGCATATCTAGCTGGTCTGTCATATTATATATCGAGACAGTAGATCTAGCTGGTCTGTCATATTAATAGAGACAGTAATATCTAGCTGGTCTTCATAAAATAGAGACATAGATCTAGCTGGTCTGTCATATTATAATAGAGACAGTAGATCTAGCTGGTCTGTCATAATAATAGAGACAGTAGATCTAGCTGGTCTGTCATATATAATAGAGACAGTAGATCTAGCTGGTCTGTCATATATAATAGAGACAGTAGATCTAGCTGGTCTGTCATAATTTAATAGACAATAGATCTAGCTGGTCTGTCATATTATAATAGAGACAGTAGATCTAGCTGGTCTGTCATATTATATCAGAGACAGTAGATCTAGCTGGTCTGTCATTTAATAGAGACAGTAGATCTAGGTGGTCTGTCATATTATAATAGAGACAGTAGATCTAGCTGGTCTGTCATATTATTATAGAGACAGTAGATCTAGCTGGTCTGTCATATTATAATAGAGACAGTAGATCTAGCTGGTCTGTCATATTATAATAGAGACAGTAGATCTAGCTGGTCTGTCATAATATAATAGAGACAGTAGATCTAGCTGGTCTGTCATAATATAATAGAGACAGTAGATCTAGCTGTCTGTCATATTATAATAGAGACAGTAGATCTAGCTGGTCTGTCATAATATAATAGAGACAGTAGATCTAGCTGGTCTGTCATAATATAATAGAGACAGTAGATCTAGCTGGTCTGTCATATAATAATAGAGACAGTAGATCTAGCTGGTCTGTCATAATAATAGAGACAGTAGATCTAGCTGGTCTGTCATAATATAATAGAGACAGTATCTAGCTGGTCTGTCATATTATTATAGAGACAGTAGATCTAGCTGGTCTGTCATCATTTAATAGAGACAGTAGATCTAGCTGGTCTGTCATATTATAATAGAGACAGTAGATCTAGCTGGTCTGTCATAATATAATAGAGACAGTAGATCTAGCTGGTCTGTCATAATTATAATAGAGACAGTAGATCTAGCTGGTCTGTCATTTATAATGAGACAGTAGATCTAGCTGGTCTGTCATATTATAATAGAGACAGTAGATCTAGCTGGTCTGTCATATTATAATAGAGACAGTAGATCTAGCTGGTCTGTCATATATAATAGAGACAGTAGATCTAGCTGGTCTGTCATATATATAATACACAGATCTAGCTGGTCTGTCATATTATAATAGAGACAGTAGATCTAGCTGGTCTGTCATAATATAATAGAGACAGTAGATCTAGCTGGTCTGTCATATTTAATAGAGACAGTAGATCTAGCTGGTCTGTCATATAATATAGAGACAGTAGATCTAGCTGGTCTGTCATAATAATAGAGACAGTAGATCTAGCTGGTCTGTCATAATATAATAGAGACAGTAGATCTAGCTGGTCTGTCATATTTTATAAGAGAGTAGAGATCTAGGTGGTCTGTCATATTATAATAGAGACAGTAGATCTAGCTGGTCTGTCATATTATAATAGAGACAGTAGATCTAGCTGGTCTGTCATATTATATAGAGACAGTAGATCTAGCTGGTCTGTCATATATAATAGAGACAGTAGATCTAGCTGGTCTGTCATATTATAATAGAGACAGTAGATCTAGCTGGTCTGTCATATATATAGAGACATAGATCTAGCTGGTCTGTCATATTATAATAGAGACAGTAGATCTAGCTGGTCTGTCATATAATATAATAGAGACAGTAGATCTAGCTGGTCTGTCATAATATAATAGAGACAGTAGATCTAGCTGGTCTGTCATATTATAATAGAGACAGTAGATCTAGCTGGTCTGTCATATATAATAGAGACAGTAGATCTAGCTGGTCTGTCATAATATATAGAGACAGTAGATCTAGCTGGTCTGTCATATTATAATAGAGACAGTAGATCTAGCTGGTCTGTCATATTATAATAGAGACAGTAGATCTAGCTGGTCTGTCATAATATAATAGAGACAGTAGATCTAGCTGGTCTGTCATATTATAATAGAGACAGTAGATCTAGCTGGTCTGTCATATATAATAGAGACAGTAGATCTAGCTGGTCTGTCATAATATAATAGAGACAGTAGATCTAGCTGGTCTGTCATAATATAATAGAGACAGTAGATCTAGCTGGTCTGTCATATATAATAGAGACAGTAGATCTAGCTGGTCTGTCATAATATAATAGAGACAGTAGATCTAGCTGGTCTGTCATATAATAATAGAGACAGTAGATCTAGCTGGTCTGTCATAATAATAGAGACAGTAGATCTAGCTGGTCTGTCATATTATAAGAGACAGTAGATCTAGCTGGTCTGTCATAATATAGAGACAGTAGATCTAGCTGGTCTGTCATAATATAATAGAGACAGTAGATCTAGCTGGTCTGTCATATTATATAGAGACAGTAGATCTAGCTGGTCTGTCATATTATAATAGAGACAGTAGATCTAGCTGGTCTGTCATATTATAATAGAGACAGTAGATCTAGCTGGTCTGTCATATTATAAGAGACAGATCTAGCTGGTCTGTCATATTATAATAGAGACAGTAGATCTAGCTGGTCTGTCATAATATAATAGAGACAGTAGATCTAGCTGGTCTGTCATATTATAATAGAGACAGTAGATCTAGCTGGTCTGTCATATATAATAGAGACAGTAGATCTAGCTGGTCTGTCATAATAATAGAGACAGTAGATCTAGCTGGTCTGTCATAATATAATAGAGACAGTAGATCTAGCTGGTCTGTCATATTATAATAGAGACAGTAGATCTAGCTGGTCTGTCATAATATAATAGAGACAGTAGATCTAGCTGGTCTGTCATATTTATATAGACAGTAGATCTAGCTGGTCTGTCATTTAATAGAGACAGTAGATCTAGCTGGTCTGTCATATTATAATAGAGACAGTAGATCTAGCTGGTCTGTCATAATATAATAGAGACAGTAGATCTAGCTGGTCTGTCATATTATAATAGAGACAGTAGATCTAGCTGGTCTGTCATATATAATAGAGACAGTAGATCTAGCTGGTCTGTCATATTATAATAGAGACAGTAGATCTAGCTGGTCTGTCATATTATAATAGAGACAGTAGATCTAGCTGGTCTGTCATATTATAATAGAGACAGTAGATCTAGCTGGTCTGTCATATATAATAGAGACAGTAGATCTAGCTGGTCTGTCATAATATATAGAGACAGTAGATCTAGCTGGTCTGTCATAATATATAGAGACAGTAGATCTAGCTGGTCTGTCATATTATAATAGAGACAGTAGATCTAGCTGGTCTGTCATATTATAATAGAGACAGTAGATCTAGCTGGTCTGTCATATTATAATAGAGACAGTAGATCTAGCTGGTCTGTCATGTTATAGATACAGTAGATATAGCTGGTCTGTCATATATAATAGAGACAGTAGATCTAGCTGGTCTGTCATATTATAATAGAGACAGTAGATCTAGCTGGTCTGTCATATATATATAGAACAGTAGATCTAGCTGGTCTGTCATATTATAATAGAGACAGTAGATCTAGCTGGTCTGTCATATATAATAGAGACAGTAGATCTAGCTGGTCTGTCATATATAATAGAGACAGTAGATCTAGCTGGTCTGTCATATTATAATAGAGACAGTAGATCTAGCTGGTCTGTCATAATATAATAGAGACAGTAGATCTAGCTGGTCTGTCATATTATAATAGAGACAGTAGATCTAGCTGGTCTGTCATATTATAATAGAGACAGTAGATCTAGCTGGTCTGTCATAATAATAGAGACAGTAGATCTAGCTGGTCTGTCATATTATAATAGAGACAGTAGATCTAGCTGGTCTGTCATATTATAATAGAGACAGTAGATCTAGCTGGTCTGTCATAATATAATAGAGACAGTAGATCTAGCTGGTCTGTCATAATATTAGAGACAGTAGATCTAGCTGGTCTGTCATATAATAATAGAGACAGTAGATCTAGCTGGTCTGTCATAATATAATAGAGACAGTAGATCTAGCTGGTCTGTCATATATAATAGAGACAGTAGATCTAGCTGGTCTGTCATAATTAATAGAGACAGTAGATCTAGCTGGTCTGTCATATAATAATAGAGACAGTAGATCTAGCTGGTCTGTCATAATATAGAGACAGTAGATCTAGCTGGTCTGTCATAATATAATAGAGACAGTAGATCTAGCTGGTCTGTCATATTATAATAGAGACAGTAGATCTAGCTGGTCTGTCATATTAAATAGAGACAGTAGATATAGCTGGTCTGTCATATTATAATAGAGACAGTAGATCTAGCTGGTCTGTCATATTATAATAGAGACAGTAGATCTAGCTGGTCTGTCATATTATAATAGAGACAGTAGATCTAGCTGGTCTGTCATAATATAATAGAGACAGTAGATCTAGCTGGTCTGTCATATTATAATAGAGACAGTAGATCTAGCTGGTCTGTCATATAATAATAGAGACAGTAGATCTAGCTGGTCTGTCATAATAATAGAGACAGTAGATCTAGCTGGTCTGTCATAATATAATAGAGACAGTAGATCTAGCTGGTCTGTCATATTATAATAGACAGTAGATCTAGCTGGTCTGTCATATTATAATAGAGACAGTAGATCTAGCTGGTCTGTCATATTATAATAGAGACAGTAGATCTAGCTGGTCTGTCATTTAATAGAGACAGTAGATCTAGCTGGTCTGTCATATTATAATAGAGACAGTAGATCTAGCTGGTCTGTCATATTATATAGAGACAGTAGATCTAGCTGGTCTGTCATATTATATAGAGACAGTAGATCTAGCTGGTCTGTCATATTATAATAGAGACAGTAGATCTAGCTGGTCTGTCATATTATAAAGAGACAATAGATCTAGCTGGTCTGTCATATTTAATAGAGACAGTAGATCTAGCTGGTCTGTCATATTATAATAGAGACAGAGATCTAGCTGGTCTGTCATAATATAATAGAGACAGTAGATCTAGCTGGTCTGTCATAATAATAGAGACAGTAGATCTAGCTGGTCTGTCATAATATAATAGAGACAGTAGATCTAGCTGGTCTGTCATATTATAATAGAGACAGTAGATCTAGCTGGTCTGTCATATTATAATAGACAGTAGATCTAGCTGGTCTGTCATATTAATATAGAGACAGTAGATCTAGCTGGTCTGTCATTTATAGAGACAGTAGATCTCTGGTCTGTCATATTATAATAGAGACAGTAGATCTAGCTGGTCTGTCATATTATTAGAGACAGTAGATCTAGCTGGTCTGTCATATTAATATAGAGACAGTAGATCTAGCTGGTCTGTCATATTATAATAGAGACAGTAGATCTAGCTGGTCTGTCATATATAATAGAGACAGTAGATCTAGCTGGTCTGTCATAATATAATAGAGACAGTAGATCTAGCTGGTCTGTCATATTATATAGAGACAGTAGATCTAGCTGGTCTGTCATATAATAATAGAGACAGTAGATCTAGCTGGTCTGTCATAATAATAGAGACAGTAGATCTAGCTGGTCTGTCAGAATATAATAGAGACAGTAGATCTAGCTGGTCTGTCATATTATAATAGAGACAGTAGATCTAGCTGGTCTGTCATTATAATAGACAGTATATCTAGCTGGTCTGTCATATTATAATAGAGACAGTAGATCTAGCTGGTCTGTCATATTTAATAGAGACAGTAGATCTAGCTGGTCTGTCATATTATAATAGAGACAGTAGATCTAGCTGGTCTGTCATATTATAATAGAGACAGTAGATCTAGCTGGTCTGTCATATTATTATAGAGACAGTAGATCTAGCTGGTCTGTCATATTATAATAGAGACAGTAGATCTAGCTGGTCTGTCATTTATAATAGAGACAGTAGATCTAGCTGGTCTGTCATAATATAATAGAGACAGTAGATCTAGCTGGTCTGTCATATTATAATAGAGACAGTAGATCTAGCTGGTCTGTCATATTTAATAGAGACAGTAGATCTAGCTGGTCTGTCATATTATAATAGAGACAGTAGATCTAGCTGGTCTGTCATATATTATAGAGACAGTAGATCTAGCTGGTCTGTCATATTATAATAGAGACAGTAGATCTAGCTGGTCTGTCATAATATAATAGAGACAGTAGATCTAGCTGGTCTGTCATATTATTATAGAGACAGTAGATCTAGCTGGTCTGTCATATTATAATAGAGACAGTAGATCTAGCTGGTCTGTCATAATATAATAGAGACAGTAGATCTAGCTGGTCTGTCATAATAATAGAGACAGTAGATCTAGCTGGTCTGTCATAATATAATAGAGACAGTAGATCTAGCTGGTCTGTCATAATATAATAGAGACAGTAGATCTAGCTGGTCTGTCATAATATAATAGAGACAGTAGATCTAGCTGGTCTGTCATAATATAATAGAGACAGTAGATCTAGCTGGTCTGTCATAATATAATAGAGACAGTAGATCTAGCTGGTCTGTCATAATATAATAGAGACAGTAGATCTAGCTGGTCTGTCATAATATAATAGAGACAGTAGATCTAGCTGGTCTGTCATATTATAATAGAGACAGTAGATCTAGCTGGTCTGTCATATTATAATAGAGACAGTAGATCTAGCTGGTCTGTCATAATATAATAGAGACAGTAGATCTAGCTGGTCTGTCATATAATAATAGAGACAGTAGATCTAGCTGGTCTGTCATAATATATAGACAGTAGATCTAGCTGGTCTGTCATATTATAATAGAGACAGTAGATCTAGCTGGTCTGTCATATATAATAGAGACAGTAGATCTAGCTGGTCTGTCATAATATAATAGAGACAGTAGATCTAGCTGGTCTGTCATATATATAGAGACAGTAGATCTAGCTGGTCTGTCATATATAATAGAGACAGTAGATCTAGCTGGTCTGTCATAATATAATAGAGACAGTAGATCTAGCTGGTCTGTCATATTATAATAGAGACAGTAGATCTAGCTGGTCTGTCATAATATAATAGAGACAGTAGATCTAGCTGGTCTGTCATAATATAATAGAGACAGTAGATCTAGCTGGTCTGTCATAATATAATAGAGACAGTAGATCTAGCTGGTCTGTCATAATATAATAGAGACAGTAGATCTAGCTGGTCTGTCATAATATAATAGAGACAGTAGATCTAGCTGGTCTGTCATAATATAATAGAGACAGTAGATCTAGCTGGTCTGTCATAATATAATAGAGACAGTAGATCTAGCTGGTCTGTCATAATATAATAGAGACAGTAGATCTAGCTGGTCTGTCATATATAATAGAGACAGTAGATCTAGCTGGTCTGTCATATTATAATAGAGACAGTAGATCTAGCTGGTCTGTCATATTATAATAGAGACAGTAGATCTAGCTGGTCTGTCATAATTATAATAGAGACAGTAGATCTAGCTGGTCTGTCATAATATAATAGAGACAGTAGATCTAGCTGGTCTGTCATAATATAATAGAGACAGTAGATCTAGCTGGTCTGTCATAATATAATAGAGACAGTAGATCTAGCTGGTCTGTCATAATATAATAGAGACAGTAGATCTAGCTGGTCTGTCATAATATAATAGAGACAGTAGATCTAGCTGGTCTGTCATAATATAATAGAGACAGTAGATCTAGCTGGTCTGTCATAATATAATAGAGACAGTAGATCTAGCTGGTCTGTCATAATATAATAGAGACAGTAGATCTAGCTGGTCTGTCATAATATAATAGAGACAGTAGATCTAGCTGGTCTGTCATAATATAATAGAGACAGTAGATCTAGCTGGTCTGTCATAATATAATAGAGACAGTAGATCTAGCTGGTCTGTCATAATATAATAGAGACAGTAGATCTAGCTGGTCTGTCATAATATAATAGAGACAGTAGATCTAGCTGGTCTGTCATAATATAATAGAGACAGTAGATCTAGCTGGTCTGTCATAATATAATAGAGACAGTAGATCTAGCTGGTCTGTCATAATATAATAGAGACAGTAGATCTAGCTGGTCTGTCATATTATAATAGAGACAGTAGATCTAGCTGGTCTGTCATAATATAATAGAGACAGTAGATCTAGCTGGTCTGTCATAATATAATAGAGACAGTAGATCTAGCTGGTCTGTCATAATATAATAGAGACAGTAGATCTAGCTGGTCTGTCATAATATAATAGAGACAGTAGATCTAGCTGGTCTGTCATAATATAATAGAGACAGTAGATCTAGCTGGTCTGTCATATAATAATAGAGACAGTAGATCTAGCTGGTCTGTCATATATAATAGAGACAGTAGATCTAGCTGGTCTGTCATAATATAATAGAGACAGTAGATCTAGCTGGTCTGTCATAATATAATAGAGACAGTAGATCTAGCTGGTCTGTCATAATATAATAGAGACAGTAGATCTAGCTGGTCTGTCATATATAATAGAGACAGTAGATCTAGCTGGTCTGTCATAATATAATAGAGACAGTAGATCTAGCTGGTCTGTCATAATATAATAGAGACAGTAGATCTAGCTGGTCTGTCATAATATAATAGAGACAGTAGATCTAGCTGGTCTGTCATAATATATAGAGACAGTAGATCTAGCTGGTCTGTCATATATAATAGAGACAGTAGATCTAGCTGGTCTGTCATAATAATAGAGACAGTAGATCTAGCTGGTCTGTCATAATATAATAGAGACAGTAGATCTAGCTGGTCTGTCATAATATAATAGAGACAGTAGATCTAGCTGGTCTGTCATAATATATAGAGACAGTAGATCTAGCTGGTCTGTCATATTATAATAGAGACAGTAGATCTAGCTGGTCTGTCATATATAATAGAGACAGTAGATCTAGCTGGTCTGTCATAATAATAGAGACAGTAGATCTAGCTGGTCTGTCATAATATAATAGAGACAGTAGATCTAGCTGGTCTGTCATAATATAATAGAGACAGTAGATCTAGCTGGTCTGTCATAATATATGAGAGACAGTAGATCTAGCTGGTCTGTCATAATATAATACAGACAGTAGATCTAGCTGGTCTGTCATAATATAATAGAGACAGTAGATCTAGCTGGTCTGTCATAATAATAGAGACAGTAGATCTAGCTGGTCTGTCATAATATAATAGAGACAGTAGATCTAGCTGGTCTGTCATATTATAATAGAGACAGTAGATCTAGCTGGTCTGTCATAATATAATAGAGACAGTAGATCTAGCTGGTCTGTCATAATATAATAGAGACAGTAGATCTAGCTGGTCTGTCATAATATAATAGAGACAGTAGATCTAGCTGGTCTGTCATAATATAATAGAGACAGTAGATCTAGCTGGTCTGTCATAATATAATAGAGACAGTAGATCTAGCTGGTCTGTCATAATATAATAGAGACAGTAGATCTAGCTGGTCTGTCATAATATAATAGAGACAGTAGATCTAGCTGGTCTGTCATATATAATAGAGACAGTAGATCTAGCTGGTCTGTCATAATATAATAGAGACAGTAGATCTAGCTGGTCTGTCATAATATAATAGAGACAGTAGATCTAGCTGGTCTGTCATATATAATAGAGACAGTAGATCTAGCTGGTCTGTCATAATATAATAGAGACAGTAGATCTAGCTGGTCTGTCATAATATAATAGAGACAGTAGATCTAGCTGGTCTGTCATAATATAATAGAGACAGTAGATCTAGCTGGTCTGTCATAATATAATAGAGACAGTAGATCTAGCTGGTCTGTCATAATATAATAGAGACAGTAGATCTAGCTGGTCTGTCATAATATAATAGAGACAGTAGATCTAGCTGGTCTGTCATAATATAATAGAGACAGTAGATCTAGCTGGTCTGTCATAATATAATAGAGACAGTAGATCTAGCTGGTCTGTCATAATATAATAGAGACAGTAGATCTAGCTGGTCTGTCATAATATAATAGAGACAGTAGATCTAGCTGGTCTGTCATAATATAGAGACAGTAGATCTAGCTGGTCTGTCATAATATAATAGAGACAGTAGATCTAGCTGGTCTGTCATAATATAATAGAGACAGTAGATCTAGCTGGTCTGTCATAATATAATAGAGACAGTAGATCTAGCTGGTCTGTCATAATATAATAGAGACAGTAGATCTAGCTGGTCTGTCATAATATAATAGAGACAGTAGATCTAGCTGGTCTGTCATATATAATAGAGACAGTAGATCTAGCTGGTCTGTCATAATATAATAGAGACAGTAGATCTAGCTGGTCTGTCATAATATAATAGAGACAGTAGATCTAGCTGGTCTGTCATAATATAATAGAGACAGTAGATCTAGCTGGTCTGTCATAATATAATAGAGACAGTAGATCTAGCTGGTCTGTCATATTATAATAGAGACAGTAGATCTAGCTGGTCTGTCATAATATAATAGAGACAGTAGATCTAGCTGGTCTGTCATAATATAATAGAGACAGTAGATCTAGCTGGTCTGTCATAATATAATAGAGACAGTAGATCTAGCTGGTCTGTCATAATATAATAGAGACAGTAGATCTAGCTGGTCTGTCATAATATAATAGAGACAGTAGATCTAGCTGGTCTGTCATAATATAATAGAGACAGTAGATCTAGCTGGTCTGTCATAATATAATAGAGACAGTAGATCTAGCTGGTCTGTCATAATATAATAGAGACAGTAGATCTAGCTGGTCTGTCATAATATAATAGAGACAGTAGATCTAGCTGGTCTGTCATATATAATAGAGACAGTAGATCTAGCTGGTCTGTCATAATATAATAGAGACAGTAGATCTAGCTGGTCTGTCATATTATAATAGAGACAGTAGATCTAGCTGGTCTGTCATAATATAATAGAGACAGTAGATCTAGCTGGTCTGTCATAATATAATAGAGACAGTAGATCTAGCTGGTCTGTCATAATATAATAGAGACAGTAGATCTAGCTGGTCTGTCATAATGTAATAGAGACAGTAGATCTAGCTGGTCTGTCATAATATAATAGAGACAGTAGATCTAGCTGGTCTGTCATAATATAATAGAGACAGTAGATCTAGCTGGTCTGTCATAATATAATAGAGACAGTAGATCTAGCTGGTCTGTCATAATATAATAGAGACAGTAGATCTAGCTGGTCTGTCATAATATAATAGAGACAGTAGATCTAGCTGGTCTGTCATAATATAATAGAGACAGTAGATCTAGCTGGTCTGTCATAATATAATAGAGACAGTAGATCTAGCTGGTCTGTCATAATATAATAGAGACAGTAGATCTAGCTGGTCTGTCATAATATAATAGAGACAGTAGATCTAGCTGGTCTGTCATAATATAATAGAGACAGTAGATCTAGCTGGTCTGTCATAATATAATAGAGACAGTAGATCTAGCTGGTCTGTCATAATATAATAGAGACAGTAGATCTAGCTGGTCTGTCATAATATAATAGAGACAGTAGATCTAGCTGGTCTGTCATAATAATAGAGACAGTAGATCTAGCTGGTCTGTCATAATATAATAGAGACAGTAGATCTAGCTGGTCTGTCATAATATAATAGAGACAGTAGATCTAGCTGGTCTGTCATAATATAATAGAGACAGTAGATCTAGCTGGTCTGTCATATATAATAGAGACAGTAGATCTAGCTGGTCTGTCATAATATAATAGAGACAGTAGATCTAGCTGGTCTGTCATAATATAATAGAGACAGTAGATCTAGCTGGTCTGTCATAATATAATAGAGACAGTAGATCTAGCTGGTCTGTCATAATATAATAGAGACAGTAGATCTAGCTGGTCTGTCATATATAATAGAGACAGTAGATCTAGCTGGTCTGTCATAATATAATAGAGACAGTAGATCTAGCTGGTCTGTCATATTATAATAGAGACAGTAGATCTAGCTGGTCTGTCATAATATAATAGAGACAGTAGATCTAGCTGGTCTGTCATAATATAATAGAGACAGTAGATCTAGCTGGTCTGTCATAATATAATAGAGACAGTAGATCTAGCTGGTCTGTCATAATATAATAGAGACAGTAGATCTAGCTGGTCTGTCATAATATAATAGAGACAGTAGATCTAGCTGGTCTGTCATAATATAATAGAGACAGTAGATCTAGCTGGTCTGTCATATAATAGAGACAGTAGATCTAGCTGGTCTGTCATAATATAATAGAGACAGTAGATCTAGCTGGTCTGTCATATTATAATAGAGACAGTAGATCTAGCTGGTCTGTCATAATATAATAGAGACAGTAGATCTAGCTGGTCTGTCATAATATAATAGACAGTAGATCTAGCTGGTCTGTCATAATATAATAGAGACAGTAGATCTAGCTGGTCTGTCATAATATAATAGAGACAGTAGATCTAGCTGGTCTGTCATAATATAATAGAGACAGTAGATCTAGCTGGTCTGTCATAATATAATAGAGACAGTAGATCTAGCTGGTCTGTCATAATATAATAGAGACAGTAGATCTAGCTGGTCTGTCATAATATAATAGAGACAGTAGATCTAGCTGGTCTGTCATAATATAATAGAGACAGTAGATCTAGCTGGTCTGTCATAATATATGAGAGACAGTAGATCTAGCTGGTCTGTCATAATATAATAGAGACAGTAGATCTAGCTGGTCTGTCATAATATAATAGAGACAGTAGATCTAGCTGGTCTGTCATAAATATAGAGACAGTAGATCTAGCTGGTCTGTCATAATATAATAGAGACAGTAGATCTAGCTGGTCTGTCATAATATAATAGAGACAGTAGATCTAGCTGGTCTGTCATAATATAATAGAGACAGTAGATCTAGCTGGTCTGTCATAATAATAGAGACAGTAGATCTAGCTGGTCTGTCATAATATAATAGAGACAGTAGATCTAGCTGGTCTGTCATATATAATAGAGACAGTAGATCTAGCTGGTCTGTCATAATATAATAGAGACAGTAGATCTAGCTGGTCTGTCATATTATAATAGAGACAGTATCTAGCTGGTCTGTCATAATATAATAGAGACAGTAGATCTAGCTGGTCTGTCATATATAGAGACAGTAGATCTAGCTGGTCTGTCATAATATAATAGAGACAGTAGATCTAGCTGGTCTGTCATAATATAATAGAGACAGTAGATCTAGCTGGTCTGTCATATATAATAGAGACAGTAGATCTAGCTGGTCTGTCATAATATAATAGAGACAGTAGATCTAGCTGGTCTGTCATAATATAATAGAGACAGTAGATCTAGCTGGTCTGTCATAATATAATAGAGACAGTAGATCTAGCTGGTCTGTCATAATATAATAGAGACAGTAGATCTAGCTGGTCTGTCATAATATAATAGAGACAGTAGATCTAGCTGGTCTGTCATAATATAATAGAGACAGTAGATCTAGCTGGTCTGTCATAATATAATAGAGACAGTAGATCTAGCTGGTCTGTCATAATATAATAGAGACAGTAGATCTAGCTGGTCTGTCATAATATAATAGAGACAGTAGATCTAGCTGGTCTGTCATAATAAATAGAGACAGTAGATCTAGCTGGTCTGTCATATATAATAGAGACAGTAGATCTAGCTGGTCTGTCATATTATAATAGAGACAGTAGATCTAGCTGGTCTGTCATAATATAATAGAGACATAGAAGACAGAGTCAAATCAAATCAAATCAAATCAAATTTATTTATATAGCCCTTCGTACATCAGCTGATATCTCAAAGTGCTGTACAGAAACCCAGCCTAAAACCCCAAACAGCAAGCAATGCAGGTGTAGAAGCACGGTGGCTAGGAAAAACTCCCTAGAAAGGCCAATACCTAGGAAGAAACCTAGAGAGGAACCAGGCTATGTGGGGTGGCCAGTCCTCTTCTGGCTGTGCCGGGTGGAGATTATAACAGAACATGGCCAAGATGTTCAATGTTCATAAATGACCAGCATGGTCGAATAATAATAAGGCAGAACAGTTGAAACTAGAGCAGCAGCACAGTCAGGTGGAAGTTGAAACTGGAGCAGCAGCATGGCCAGGTAGACTGGGGACAGCAAGGAGTCATCATGTCAGGTAGTCCTGGGGCATGGTCCTAGGGCTCAGGTCAGTTGAAACTGGAACAGCAGCATGGCCAGGTGGACTGGGGACAGCAAGGAGTCATCATGTCAGGTAGTCCTGGGGCATGGTCCTAGGGCTCAGGTCCTCCGAGAGAGAGAAAGAAAGAGAGAAGGAGAGAATTAGAGAACGCACACTTAGATTCACACAGGACACCGAATAGGACAGGAGAAGTACTCCAGATATAACAAACTGACCCCAGCCCCCCGACACATAAACTACTGCAGCATAAATACTGGAGGCTGAGACAGGAGGGGTCAGGAGACACTGTGGCCCCATCCGAGGACACCCCCGGACAGGGCCAAACAGGAAGGATATAACCCCACCCACTTTGCCAAAGCACAGCCCCCACACCACTAGAGGGATATCTTCAACCACCAACTTACCATCCTGAGACAAGGCTGAGTATAGCCCACAAAGATCTCCGCCACGGCACAACCCAAGGGGGGGGGGGCGCCAACCCCAGACAGGATGACCACAACAGTGATCAACCCAATCAGGTGACGCACCCCCTCCAGGGACGGCATGAGAGAGCCCAGCAAGCCAGTGACTCAGCCCCTGTAATAGGGTTAGAGGCAGAGAATCCCAGTGGAAAGAGGGGGGAAAACGCGGCAGGCAGAGACAGCAAGGCAGGTTCGTTGCTCCAGAGCCTTTCCGTTCACCTTCCCCACTCCGTGGGGCCAGACTACACCTCAATCATATGACCCACTGAAGAGATGAGTTCTCAGTAAAGACTTAAAGTTGAGACCGATGTTTGCGTCTCTGACATGGGTAGGCAGACCGTTCCATAAAAATGGAGCTCTATAGGAGAAAGCCCTGCCTCCAGCTGTTTTGCTTAGAAATTCTTAGGGACAATTAGGAGGCCTGCGTCTTGTGACCGTAGCGTACGTGTAGGTACTGTACGGCAGGACCAAATCAGAGAGATAGGTAGGAGCAAGCCATGTAATGCTTTGTAGGTTAGCAGTTAAAACCTTGAAATCAGCCCTTGCTTGACAGGAAGCCAGTGTAGAAGAGGCTAGCACTGGAGTAATATGATCAAATTTTTTTTGGTTCTAGTCAGGATTCTAGCAGCCGTATTTAGCACTAACTGAAGTTATTTAGTGCTTTATCCGGGGTAGCCGGAAAATAGAGCATTGCGTAGTCTAACCTAGAGTGACCAAAAGCATGGATTAATTCCTTCTGCATCATTTTTGGACAGAAGTTTTCTGATTTTTGCAATGTTACGTAGATGGAAAAAGCTGTCCTCGAAATGGTCGTGATATGTTCTTCAAAGAGAGATCAGGGTCCAGAGTAACGCCGAGGTCCTTCACATTTTATTTGAGACGACTGTACAACCTTAAGATTAATTGTCAGATTCAACAGAAGAATCTCTTTGTTTCTTGGACCTAGAAAAGCATCTCTGTTTTGTCCGAGTTTTAATAGTAGAAAGTTTGCAGCCATCCACTTCCTTATGTCTAAACACATGCTTCTAGCGAGGGCAATTTTGGGGCTTTCACCATGTTTCAATTGAAAGGTACAGCTGCTGTTGTCCATCCGCTAGCAGTTAAAGTTTACATATGTTTTCGAATAACATCCCCAAGAGGTAAAATATATAGTGAAAACAATAGTGGTCCTAAAACGGAACCTTGAGGAACACCGAAATTTACAGTTGATTTGTCAGAGGACAAACCATTCACAGAGACAAACTGATATCTTTCCGACAGATAAGATCTAAACCAGGCCAGAACATGTCCGTGTAGACCAATTTGGGTTTCCAATCTCTCCAAAAGAATGTGGTGATCGATGGTATCAAAAGCAGCACTAAGGTCTAGGAGCACGAGGACAGATGCAGAGCCTCGGTCCGATGCCATTAAAATGTCATTTACCACCTTCACAAGTGCCGTCTCAGTGCTATGATGGGGTCTAAAACCAGACTGAAGCATTTCGTATACATTGTTTGTCTTCAGGAAGGCAGTGAGTTGCTGCGCAACAGCCTTCTCTAAAATTTTTGAGAGGAATGGAAGATTCGATATAGGCCGATAGTTTTTTATATTTTCTGGGTCAAGGTTTGGCTTTTTCAAGAGAGGCTTTATTACTGCCACTTTTAGTGAGTTTGGTACACATCCAGTGGATAGAGAGCCGTTTATTATGTTCAACATAGGAGGGCCAAGCACAGGAAGCAGCTCTTTCAGTAGTTTAGTTGGAATAGGGTCCAGTATGCAGCTTGAAGGTTTAGAGGCCATGATTATTTTCATCATTGTGTCAAGAGATATAGTACTAAAACACTTGAGCGTCTCTCTTGATCCTAGGTCCTGGCAGAGTTGTGCAGACTCAGGACAACTGAGGTTTGGAGGAATACGCAGGTTTAAAGAGGAGTCCGTAATTTGCTTTCTAATAATCATAATCTTTTCCTCAAAGAAGTTCATGAATTTATCACTGCTAAAGTGAAAGTCATCCTCTCTTGGGGAATGCTGCTTTTTAGTTAGCTTTGCGACAGTATTAAAAAGGAATTTCGGATTGTTCTTATTTTCCTCAATTAAGTTAGAAAAATAGGATGATCGAGCAGCAGTAAGGGCTCTACGGTACTGCACGGTACCGTCCTTCCAAGCTAGTCGGAAGACTTCCAGTTTGGTGTGGCGCCATTTCCGTTCCAATTTTCTGGAAGCTTGCTTCAGAGCTCGGGTATTTTCTGTGTACCAGGGAGCTAGTTTCTTATGAGACATTTTTTTGTTTTTAGGGGTGCAACTGCATCTAGGGTATTGCGCAAGGTTAGATTGAGATCCTCAGTTAGGTGGTTAACTGATTTTTGTCCTCTGGCGTCCTTGGGTAGGCAGAGGGAGTCTGGAAGGGCATCAAGGAATCTTTGTGTTGTCTGTGAATTTATAGCACGACTTTTGATGTTCCTTGGTTGGGGTCTAAGCAGATTATTTGTTGCAATTGCAAACGTAATAAAATGGTGGTCCGATAGTCCAGGATTATGAGGAAAAACATTAAGATCCACCACATTTATTCCATGGGACAAAACTAGGTCCAGCGTATGACTGTGACAGTGAGTGGGTCCAGAGACATGTTGGACAAAACCCACTGAGTCGATGATGGCTCCGAAAGCCTTTTGGAGTGGGTCTGTGGACTTTTCCATGTGAATATTAAAGTCACCAAAGATTAGAATATTATCTGCTATGACTACAAGGTCCGATAGGAATTCAGGGAACTCAGTGAGAAACGCTGTATATGGCCCAGGAGGCCTGTAAACAGTAGCTATAAAAAGTGATTGAGTAGGCTGCATAGATTTCATGACTAGAAGCTCAAAAGACGAAAATGTCATTTTTTTTTTGTAAATTGAAATTTGCTATCGTAAATGTTAGCAACACCTCCGCCTTTGCGGGATGCACGGGGGATATGGTCACTAGTGTAGCCAGGAGGTGAGGCCTCATTTAAAACAGTAAATTCATCAGGCTTAAGCCATGTTTCAGTCAGGCCAATCACATCAAGATTATGATCAGTGATTAGTTCATTGACTATAATTGCCTTTGAAGTAAGGGATCTAACATTAAGTAGCCCTATTTTGAGATGTGAGGTATCATGATCTCTTTCAGTAATGACAGGAATGGAGGTGGTCTTTATCCTAGTGAGATTGCTAAGGCGAACACCGCCATGTTTAGTTTTGCCCAACCTAGGTCGAGGCACAGACACGGTCTCAATGGTGATAGCTGAGCTGACTACACTGACTGTGCTAATGGCAGACTCCACTATGCTGGCAGGCTGGCTAACAGCCTGCTGCTGGCCTGCACCCTATTTCATTGTGACAGAGAGCTGGTCTGTCATAATATAATAGAGACAGTAGATCTAGCTGGTCTGTCATAATATAATAGAGACAGTAGATCTAGCTGGTCTGTCATAATATAATAGAGACAGTAGATCTAGCTGGTCTGTCATAATATAATAGAGACAGTAGATCTAGCTGGTCTGTCATAATATAATAGAGACAGTAGATCTAGCTGGTCTGTCATAATATAATAGAGACAGTAGATCTAGCTGGTCTGTCATAATATAATAGAGACAGTAGATCTAGCTGGTCTGTCATAATATAATAGAGACAGTAGATCTAGCTGGTCTGTCATAATATAATAGAGACAGTAGATCTAGCTGGTCTGTCATAATATAATAGAGACAGTAGATCTAGCTGGTCTGTCATAATATAATAGAGACAGTAGATCTAGCTGGTCTGTCATAATATAATAGAGACAGTAGATCTAGCTGGTCTGTCATAATATAATAGAGACAGTAGATCTAGCTGGTCTGTCATAAATAGAGACAGTAGATCTAGCTGGTCTGTCATAATATAATAGAGACAGTAGATCTAGCTGGTCTGTCATAATATAATAGAGACAGTAGATCTAGCTGGTCTGTCATAATATAATAGAGACAGTAGATCTAGCTGGTCTGTCATAATATAATAGAGACAGTAGATCTAGCTGGTCTGTCATAATATAATAGAGACAGTAGATCTAGCTGGTCTGTCATAATATAATAGAGACAGTAGATCTAGCTGGTCTGTCATAATATAATAGAGACAGTAGATCTAGCTGGTCTGTCATAATATAATAGAGACAGTAGATCTAGCTGGTCTGTCATAATATAATAGAGACAGTAGATCTAGCTGGTCTGTCATAATATAATAGAGACAGTAGATCTAGCTGGTCTGTCATAATATAATAGAGACAGTAGATCTAGCTGGTCTGTCATAATATAATAGAGACAGTAGATCTAGCTGGTCTGTCATAATATAATAGAGACAGTAGATCTAGCTGGTCTGTCATAATATAATAGAGACAGTAGATCTAGCTGGTCTGTCATAATATAATAGAGACAGTAGATCTAGCTGGTCTGTCATAATATAATAGAGACAGTAGATCTAGCTGGTCTGTCATAATATAATAGAGACAGTAGATCTAGCTGGTCTGTCATAATATAATAGAGACAGTAGATCTAGCTGGTCTGTCATAATATAATAGAGACAGTAGATCTAGCTGGTCTGTCATAATATAATAGAGACAGTAGATCTAGCTGGTCTGTCATAATATAATAGAGACAGTAGATCTAGCTGGTCTGTCATAATATAATAGAGACAGTAGATCTAGCTGGTCTGTCATAATATAATAGAGACAGTAGATCTAGCTGGTCTGTCATAATATAATAGAGACAGTAGATCTAGCTGGTCTGTCATAATATAATAGAGACAGTAGATCTAGCTGGTCTGTCATAATATAATAGAGACAGTAGATCTAGCTGGTCTGTCATAATATAATAGAGACAGTAGATCTAGCTGGTCTGTCATAATATAATAGAGACAGTAGATCTAGCTGGTCTGTCATAATATAATAGAGACAGTAGATCTAGCTGGTCTGTCATAATATAATAGAGACAGTAGATCTAGCTGGTCTGTCATAATATAATAGAGACAGTAGATCTAGCTGGTCTGTCATAATATAATAGAGACAGTAGATCTAGCTGGTCTGTCATAATATAATAGAGACAGTAGATCTAGCTGGTCTGTCATAATATAATAGAGACAGTAGATCTAGCTGGTCTGTCATAATATAATAGAGACAGTAGATCTAGCTGGTCTGTCATAATATAATAGAGACAGTAGATCTAGCTGGTCTGTCATAATATAATAGAGACAGTAGATCTAGCTGGTCTGTCATAATATAATAGAGACAGTAGATCTAGCTGGTCTGTCATAATATAATAGAGACAGTAGATCTAGCTGGTCTGTCATAATATAATAGAGACAGTAGATCTAGCTGGTCTGTCATAATATAATAGAGACAGTAGATCTAGCTGGTCTGTCATAATATAATAGAGACAGTAGATCTAGCTGGTCTGTCATAATATAATAGAGACAGTAGATCTAGCTGGTCTGTCATAATATAATAGAGACAGTAGATCTAGCTGGTCTGTCATAATATAATAGAGACAGTAGATCTAGCTGGTCTGTCATAATATAATAGAGACAGTAGATCTAGCTGGTCTGTCATAATATAATAGAGACAGTAGATCTAGCTGGTCTGTCATAATATAATAGAGACAGTAGATCTAGCTGGTCTGTCATAATATAATAGAGACAGTAGATCTAGCTGGTCTGTCATAATATAATAGAGACAGTAGATCTAGCTGGTCTGTCATAATATAATAGAGACAGTAGATCTAGCTGGTCTGTCATAATATAATAGAGACAGTAGATCTAGCTGGTCTGTCATAATATAATAGAGACAGTAGATCTAGCTGGTCTGTCATAATATAATAGAGACAGTAGATCTAGCTGGTCTGTCATAATATAATAGAGACAGTAGATCTAGCTGGTCTGTCATAATATAATAGAGACAGTAGATCTAGCTGGTCTGTCATAATATAATAGAGACAGTAGATCTAGCTGGTCTGTCATAATATAATAGAGACAGTAGATCTAGCTGGTCTGTCATAATATAATAGAGACAGTAGATCTAGCTGGTCTGTCATAATATAATAGAGACAGTAGATCTAGCTGGTCTGTCATAATATAATAGAGACAGTAGATCTAGCTGGTCTGTCATAATATAATAGAGACAGTAGATCTAGCTGGTCTGTCATAATATAATAGAGACAGTAGATCTAGCTGGTCTGTCATAATATAATAGAGACAGTAGATCTAGCTGGTCTGTCATAATATAATAGAGACAGTAGATCTAGCTGGTCTGTCATAATATAATAGAGACAGTAGATCTAGCTGGTCTGTCATAATATAATAGAGACAGTAGATCTAGCTGGTCTGTCATAATATAATAGAGACAGTAGATCTAGCTGGTCTGTCATAATATAATAGAGACAGTAGATCTAGCTGGTCTGTCATAATATAATAGAGACAGTAGATCTAGCTGGTCTGTCATAATATAATAGAGACAGTAGATCTAGCTGGTCTGTCATAATATAATAGAGACAGTAGATCTAGCTGGTCTGTCATAATATAATAGAGACAGTAGATCTAGCTGGTCTGTCATAATATAATAGAGACAGTAGATCTAGCTGGTCTGTCATAATATAATAGAGACAGTAGATCTAGCTGGTCTGTCATAATATAATAGAGACAGTAGATCTAGCTGGTCTGTCATAATATAATAGAGACAGTAGATCTAGCTGGTCTGTCATAATATAATAGAGACAGTAGATCTAGCTGGTCTGTCATAATATAATAGAGACAGTAGATCTAGCTGGTCTGTCATAATATAATAGAGACAGTAGATCTAGCTGGTCTGTCATAATATAATAGAGACAGTAGATCTAGCTGGTCTGTCATAATATAATAGAGACAGTAGATCTAGCTGGTCTGTCATAATATAATAGAGACAGTAGATCTAGCTGGTCTGTCATAATATAATAGAGACAGTAGATCTAGCTGGTCTGTCATAATATAATAGAGACAGTAGATCTAGCTGGTCTGTCATAATATAATAGAGACAGTAGATCTAGCTGGTCTGTCATAATATAATAGAGACAGTAGATCTAGCTGGTCTGTCATAATATAATAGAGACAGTAGATCTAGCTGGTCTGTCATAATATAATAGAGACAGTAGATCTAGCTGGTCTGTCATAATATAATAGAGACAGTAGATCTAGCTGGTCTGTCATAATATAATAGAGACAGTAGATCTAGCTGGTCTGTCATAATATAATAGAGACAGTAGATCTAGCTGGTCTGTCATAATATAATAGAGACAGTAGATCTAGCTGGTCTGTCATAATATAATAGAGACAGTAGATCTAGCTGGTCTGTCATAATATAATAGAGACAGTAGATCTAGCTGGTCTGTCATAATATAATAGAGACAGTAGATCTAGCTGGTCTGTCATAATATAATAGAGACAGTAGATCTAGCTGGTCTGTCATAATATAATAGAGACAGTAGATCTAGCTGGTCTGTCATAATATAATAGAGACAGTAGATCTAGCTGGTCTGTCATAATATAATAGAGACAGTAGATCTAGCTGGTCTGTCATAATATAATAGAGACAGTAGATCTAGCTGGTCTGTCATAATATAATAGAGACAGTAGATCTAGCTGGTCTGTCATAATATAATAGAGACAGTAGATCTAGCTGGTCTGTCATAATATAATAGAGACAGTAGATCTAGCTGGTCTGTCATAATATAATAGAGACAGTAGATCTAGCTGGTCTGTCATAATATAATAGAGACAGTAGATCTAGCTGGTCTGTCATAATATAATAGAGACAGTAGATCTAGCTGGTCTGTCATAATATAATAGAGACAGTAGATCTAGCTGGTCTGTCATAATATAATAGAGACAGTAGATCTAGCTGGTCTGTCATAATATAATAGAGACAGTAGATCTAGCTGGTCTGTCATAATATAATAGAGACAGTAGATCTAGCTGGTCTGTCATAATATAATAGAGACAGTAGATCTAGCTGGTCTGTCATAATATAATAGAGACAGTAGATCTAGCTGGTCTGTCATAATATAATAGAGACAGTAGATCTAGCTGGTCTGTCATAATATAATAGAGACAGTAGATCTAGCTGGTCTGTCATAATATAATAGAGACAGTAGATCTAGCTGGTCTGTCATAATATAATAGAGACAGTAGATCTAGCTGGTCTGTCATAATATAATAGAGACAGTAGATCTAGCTGGTCTGTCATAATATAATAGAGACAGTAGATCTAGCTGGTCTGTCATAATATAATAGAGACAGTAGATCTAGCTGGTCTGTCATAATATAATAGAGACAGTAGATCTAGCTGGTCTGTCATAATATAATAGAGACAGTAGATCTAGCTGGTCTGTCATAATATAATAGAGACAGTAGATCTAGCTGGTCTGTCATAATATAATAGAGACAGTAGATCTAGCTGGTCTGTCATAATATAATAGAGACAGTAGATCTAGCTGGTCTGTCATAATATAATAGAGACAGTAGATCTAGCTGGTCTGTCATAATATAATAGAGACAGTAGATCTAGCTGGTCTGTCATAATATAATAGAGACAGTAGATCTAGCTGGTCTGTCATAATATAATAGAGACAGTAGATCTAGCTGGTCTGTCATAATATAATAGAGACAGTAGATCTAGCTGGTCTGTCATAATATAATAGAGACAGTAGATCTAGCTGGTCTGTCATAATATAATAGAGACAGTAGATCTAGCTGGTCTGTCATAATATAATAGAGACAGTAGATCTAGCTGGTCTGTCATAATATAATAGAGACAGTAGATCTAGCTGGTCTGTCATAATATAATAGAGACAGTAGATCTAGCTGGTCTGTCATAATATAATAGAGACAGTAGATCTAGCTGGTCTGTCATAATATAATAGAGACAGTAGATCTAGCTGGTCTGTCATAATATAATAGAGACAGTAGATCTAGCTGGTCTGTCATAATATAATAGAGACAGTAGATCTAGCTGGTCTGTCATAATATAATAGAGACAGTAGATCTAGCTGGTCTGTCATAATATAATAGAGACAGTAGATCTAGCTGGTCTGTCATAATATAATAGAGACAGTAGATCTAGCTGGTCTGTCATAATATAATAGAGACAGTAGATCTAGCTGGTCTGTCATAATATAATAGAGACAGTAGATCTAGCTGGTCTGTCATAATATAATAGAGACAGTAGATCTAGCTGGTCTGTCATAATATAATAGAGACAGTAGATCTAGCTGGTCTGTCATAATATAATAGAGACAGTAGATCTAGCTGGTCTGTCATAATATAATAGAGACAGTAGATCTAGCTGGTCTGTCATAATATAATAGAGACAGTAGATCTAGCTGGTCTGTCATAATATAATAGAGACAGTAGATCTAGCTGGTCTGTCATAATATAATAGAGACAGTAGATCTAGCTGGTCTGTCATAATATAATAGAGACAGTAGATCTAGCTGGTCTGTCATAATATAATAGAGACAGTAGATCTAGCTGGTCTGTCATAATATAATAGAGACAGTAGATCTAGCTGGTCTGTCATAATATAATAGAGACAGTAGATCTAGCTGGTCTGTCATAATATAATAGAGACAGTAGATCTAGCTGGTCTGTCATAATATAATAGAGACAGTAGATCTAGCTGGTCTGTCATAATATAATAGAGACAGTAGATCTAGCTGGTCTGTCATAATATAATAGAGACAGTAGATCTAGCTGGTCTGTCATAATATAATAGAGACAGTAGATCTAGCTGGTCTGTCATAATATAATAGAGACAGTAGATCTAGCTGGTCTGTCATAATATAATAGAGACAGTAGATCTAGCTGGTCTGTCATAATATAATAGAGACAGTAGATCTAGCTGGTCTGTCATAATATAATAGAGACAGTAGATCTAGCTGGTCTGTCATAATATAATAGAGACAGTAGATCTAGCTGGTCTGTCATAATATAATAGAGACAGTAGATCTAGCTGGTCTGTCATAATATAATAGAGACAGTAGATCTAGCTGGTCTGTCATAATATAATAGAGACAGTAGATCTAGCTGGTCTGTCATAATATAATAGAGACAGTAGATCTAGCTGGTCTGTCATAATATAATAGAGACAGTAGATCTAGCTGGTCTGTCATAATATAATAGAGACAGTAGATCTAGCTGGTCTGTCATAATATAATAGAGACAGTAGATCTAGCTGGTCTGTCATAATATAATAGAGACAGTAGATCTAGCTGGTCTGTCATAATATAATAGAGACAGTAGATCTAGCTGGTCTGTCATAATATAATAGAGACAGTAGATCTAGCTGGTCTGTCATAATATAATAGAGACAGTAGATCTAGCTGGTCTGTCATAATATAATAGAGACAGTAGATCTAGCTGGTCTGTCATAATATAATAGAGACAGTAGATCTAGCTGGTCTGTCATAATATAATAGAGACAGTAGATCTAGCTGGTCTGTCATAATATAATAGAGACAGTAGATCTAGCTGGTCTGTCATAATATAATAGAGACAGTAGATCTAGCTGGTCTGTCATAATATAATAGAGACAGTAGATCTAGCTGGTCTGTCATAATATAATAGAGACAGTAGATCTAGCTGGTCTGTCATAATATAATAGAGACAGTAGATCTAGCTGGTCTGTCATAATATAATAGAGACAGTAGATCTAGCTGGTCTGTCATAATATAATAGAGACAGTAGATCTAGCTGGTCTGTCATAATATAATAGAGACAGTAGATCTAGCTGGTCTGTCATAATATAATAGAGACAGTAGATCTAGCTGGTCTGTCATAATATAATAGAGACAGTAGATCTAGCTGGTCTGTCATAATATAATAGAGACAGTAGATCTAGCTGGTCTGTCATAATATAATAGAGACAGTAGATCTAGCTGGTCTGTCATAATATAATAGAGACAGTAGATCTAGCTGGTCTGTCATAATATAATAGAGACAGTAGATCTAGCTGGTCTGTCATAATATAATAGAGACAGTAGATCTAGCTGGTCTGTCATAATATAATAGAGACAGTAGATCTAGCTGGTCTGTCATAATATAATAGAGACAGTAGATCTAGCTGGTCTGTCATAATATAATAGAGACAGTAGATCTAGCTGGTCTGTCATAATATAATAGAGACAGTAGATCTAGCTGGTCTGTCATAATATAATAGAGACAGTAGATCTAGCTGGTCTGTCATAATATAATAGAGACAGTAGATCTAGCTGGTCTGTCATAATATAATAGAGACAGTAGATCTAGCTGGTCTGTCATAATATAATAGAGACAGTAGATCTAGCTGGTCTGTCATAATATAATAGAGACAGTAGATCTAGCTGGTCTGTCATAATATAATAGAGACAGTAGATCTAGCTGGTCTGTCATAATATAATAGAGACAGTAGATCTAGCTGGTCTGTCATAATATAATAGAGACAGTAGATCTAGCTGGTCTGTCATAATATAATAGAGACAGTAGATCTAGCTGGTCTGTCATAATATAATAGAGACAGTAGATCTAGCTGGTCTGTCATAATATAATAGAGACAGTAGATCTAGCTGGTCTGTCATAATATAATAGAGACAGTAGATCTAGCTGGTCTGTCATAATATAATAGAGACAGTAGATCTAGCTGGTCTGTCATAATATAATAGAGACAGTAGATCTAGCTGGTCTGTCATAATATAATAGAGACAGTAGATCTAGCTGGTCTGTCATAATATAATAGAGACAGTAGATCTAGCTGGTCTGTCATAATATAATAGAGACAGTAGATCTAGCTGGTCTGTCATAATATAATAGAGACAGTAGATCTAGCTGGTCTGTCATAATATAATAGAGACAGTAGATCTAGCTGGTCTGTCATAATATAATAGAGACAGTAGATCTAGCTGGTCTGTCATAATATAATAGAGACAGTAGATCTAGCTGGTCTGTCATAATATAATAGAGACAGTAGATCTAGCTGGTCTGTCATAATATAATAGAGACAGTAGATCTAGCTGGTCTGTCATAATATAATAGAGACAGTAGATCTAGCTGGTCTGTCATAATATAATAGAGACAGTAGATCTAGCTGGTCTGTCATAATATAATAGAGACAGTAGATCTAGCTGGTCTGTCATAATATAATAGAGACAGTAGATCTAGCTGGTCTGTCATAATATAATAGAGACAGTAGATCTAGCTGGTCTGTCATAATATAATAGAGACAGTAGATCTAGCTGGTCTGTCATAATATAATAGAGACAGTAGATCTAGCTGGTCTGTCATAATATAATAGAGACAGTAGATCTAGCTGGTCTGTCATAATATAATAGAGACAGTAGATCTAGCTGGTCTGTCATAATATAATAGAGACAGTAGATCTAGCTGGTCTGTCATAATATAATAGAGACAGTAGATCTAGCTGGTCTGTCATAATATAATAGAGACAGTAGATCTAGCTGGTCTGTCATAATATAATAGAGACAGTAGATCTAGCTGGTCTGTCATAATATAATAGAGACAGTAGATCTAGCTGGTCTGTCATAATATAATAGAGACAGTAGATCTAGCTGGTCTGTCATAATATAATAGAGACAGTAGATCTAGCTGGTCTGTCATAATATAATAGAGACAGTAGATCTAGCTGGTCTGTCATAATATAATAGAGACAGTAGATCTAGCTGGTCTGTCATAATATAATAGAGACAGTAGATCTAGCTGGTCTGTCATAATATAATAGAGACAGTAGATCTAGCTGGTCTGTCATAATATAATAGAGACAGTAGATCTAGCTGGTCTGTCATAATATAATAGAGACAGTAGATCTAGCTGGTCTGTCATAATATAATAGAGACAGTAGATCTAGCTGGTCTGTCATAATATAATAGAGACAGTAGATCTAGCTGGTCTGTCATAATATAATAGAGACAGTAGATCTAGCTGGTCTGTCATAATATAATAGAGACAGTAGATCTAGCTGGTCTGTCATAATATAATAGAGACAGTAGATCTAGCTGGTCTGTCATAATATAATAGAGACAGTAGATCTAGCTGGTCTGTCATAATATAATAGAGACAGTAGATCTAGCTGGTCTGTCATAATATAATAGAGACAGTAGATCTAGCTGGTCTGTCATAATATAATAGAGACAGTAGATCTAGCTGGTCTGTCATAATATAATAGAGACAGTAGATCTAGCTGGTCTGTCATAATATAATAGAGACAGTAGATCTAGCTGGTCTGTCATAATATAATAGAGACAGTAGATCTAGCTGGTCTGTCATAATATAATAGAGACAGTAGATCTAGCTGGTCTGTCATAATATAATAGAGACAGTAGATCTAGCTGGTCTGTCATAATATAATAGAGACAGTAGATCTAGCTGGTCTGTCATAATATAATAGAGACAGTAGATCTAGCTGGTCTGTCATAATATAATAGAGACAGTAGATCTAGCTGGTCTGTCATAATATAATAGAGACAGTAGATCTAGCTGGTCTGTCATAATATAATAGAGACAGTAGATCTAGCTGGTCTGTCATAATATAATAGAGACAGTAGATCTAGCTGGTCTGTCATAATATAATAGAGACAGTAGATCTAGCTGGTCTGTCATAATATAATAGAGACAGTAGATCTAGCTGGTCTGTCATAATATAATAGAGACAGTAGATCTAGCTGGTCTGTCATAATATAATAGAGACAGTAGATCTAGCTGGTCTGTCATAATATAATAGAGACAGTAGATCTAGCTGGTCTGTCATAATATAATAGAGACAGTAGATCTAGCTGGTCTGTCATAATATAATAGAGACAGTAGATCTAGCTGGTCTGTCATAATATAATAGAGACAGTAGATCTAGCTGGTCTGTCATAATATAATAGAGACAGTAGATCTAGCTGGTCTGTCATAATATAATAGAGACAGTAGATCTAGCTGGTCTGTCATAATATAATAGAGACAGTAGATCTAGCTGGTCTGTCATAATATAATAGAGACAGTAGATCTAGCTGGTCTGTCATAATATAATAGAGACAGTAGATCTAGCTGGTCTGTCATAATATAATAGAGACAGTAGATCTAGCTGGTCTGTCATAATATAATAGAGACAGTAGATCTAGCTGGTCTGTCATAATATAATAGAGACAGTAGATCTAGCTGGTCTGTCATAATATAATAGAGACAGTAGATCTAGCTGGTCTGTCATAATATAATAGAGACAGTAGATCTAGCTGGTCTGTCATAATATAATAGAGACAGTAGATCTAGCTGGTCTGTCATAATATAATAGAGACAGTAGATCTAGCTGGTCTGTCATAATATAATAGAGACAGTAGATCTAGCTGGTCTGTCATAATATAATAGAGACAGTAGATCTAGCTGGTCTGTCATAATATAATAGAGACAGTAGATCTAGCTGGTCTGTCATAATATAATAGAGACAGTAGATCTAGCTGGTCTGTCATAATATAATAGAGACAGTAGATCTAGCTGGTCTGTCATAATATAATAGAGACAGTAGATCTAGCTGGTCTGTCATAATATAATAGAGACAGTAGATCTAGCTGGTCTGTCATAATATAATAGAGACAGTAGATCTAGCTGGTCTGTCATAATATAATAGAGACAGTAGATCTAGCTGGTCTGTCATAATATAATAGAGACAGTAGATCTAGCTGGTCTGTCATAATATAATAGAGACAGTAGATCTAGCTGGTCTGTCATAATATAATAGAGACAGTAGATCTAGCTGGTCTGTCATAATATAATAGAGACAGTAGATCTAGCTGGTCTGTCATAATATAATAGAGACAGTAGATCTAGCTGGTCTGTCATAATATAATAGAGACAGTAGATCTAGCTGGTCTGTCATAATATAATAGAGACAGTAGATCTAGCTGGTCTGTCATAATATAATAGAGACAGTAGATCTAGCTGGTCTGTCATAATATAATAGAGACAGTAGATCTAGCTGGTCTGTCATAATATAATAGAGACAGTAGATCTAGCTGGTCTGTCATAATATAATAGAGACAGTAGATCTAGCTGGTCTGTCATAATATAATAGAGACAGTAGATCTAGCTGGTCTGTCATAATATAATAGAGACAGTAGATCTAGCTGGTCTGTCATAATATAATAGAGACAGTAGATCTAGCTGGTCTGTCATAATATAATAGAGACAGTAGATCTAGCTGGTCTGTCATAATATAATAGAGACAGTAGATCTAGCTGGTCTGTCATAATATAATAGAGACAGTAGATCTAGCTGGTCTGTCATAATATAATAGAGACAGTAGATCTAGCTGGTCTGTCATAATATAATAGAGACAGTAGATCTAGCTGGTCTGTCATAATATAATAGAGACAGTAGATCTAGCTGGTCTGTCATAATATAATAGAGACAGTAGATCTAGCTGGTCTGTCATAATATAATAGAGACAGTAGATCTAGCTGGTCTGTCATAATATAATAGAGACAGTAGATCTAGCTGGTCTGTCATAATATAATAGAGACAGTAGATCTAGCTGGTCTGTCATAATATAATAGAGACAGTAGATCTAGCTGGTCTGTCATAATATAATAGAGACAGTAGATCTAGCTGGTCTGTCATAATATAATAGAGACAGTAGATCTAGCTGGTCTGTCATAATATAATAGAGACAGTAGATCTAGCTGGTCTGTCATAATATAATAGAGACAGTAGATCTAGCTGGTCTGTCATAATATAATAGAGACAGTAGATCTAGCTGGTCTGTCATAATATAATAGAGACAGTAGATCTAGCTGGTCTGTCATAATATAATAGAGACAGTAGATCTAGCTGGTCTGTCATAATATAATAGAGACAGTAGATCTAGCTGGTCTGTCATAATATAATAGAGACAGTAGATCTAGCTGGTCTGTCATAATATAATAGAGACAGTAGATCTAGCTGGTCTGTCATAATATAATAGAGACAGTAGATCTAGCTGGTCTGTCATAATATAATAGAGACAGTAGATCTAGCTGGTCTGTCATAATATAATAGAGACAGTAGATCTAGCTGGTCTGTCATAATATAATAGAGACAGTAGATCTAGCTGGTCTGTCATAATATAATAGAGACAGTAGATCTAGCTGGTCTGTCATAATATAATAGAGACAGTAGATCTAGCTGGTCTGTCATAATATAATAGAGACAGTAGATCTAGCTGGTCTGTCATAATATAATAGAGACAGTAGATCTAGCTGGTCTGTCATAATATAATAGAGACAGTAGATCTAGCTGGTCTGTCATAATATAATAGAGACAGTAGATCTAGCTGGTCTGTCATAATATAATAGAGACAGTAGATCTAGCTGGTCTGTCATAATATAATAGAGACAGTAGATCTAGCTGGTCTGTCATAATATAATAGAGACAGTAGATCTAGCTGGTCTGTCATAATATAATAGAGACAGTAGATCTAGCTGGTCTGTCATAATATAATAGAGACAGTAGATCTAGCTGGTCTGTCATAATATAATAGAGACAGTAGATCTAGCTGGTCTGTCATAATATAATAGAGACAGTAGATCTAGCTGGTCTGTCATAATATAATAGAGACAGTAGATCTAGCTGGTCTGTCATAATATAATAGAGACAGTAGATCTAGCTGGTCTGTCATAATATAATAGAGACAGTAGATCTAGCTGGTCTGTCATAATATAATAGAGACAGTAGATCTAGCTGGTCTGTCATAATATAATAGAGACAGTAGATCTAGCTGGTCTGTCATAATATAATAGAGACAGTAGATCTAGCTGGTCTGTCATAATATAATAGAGACAGTAGATCTAGCTGGTCTGTCATAATATAATAGAGACAGTAGATCTAGCTGGTCTGTCATAATATAATAGAGACAGTAGATCTAGCTGGTCTGTCATAATATAATAGAGACAGTAGATCTAGCTGGTCTGTCATAATATAATAGAGACAGTAGATCTAGCTGGTCTGTCATAATATAATAGAGACAGTAGATCTAGCTGGTCTGTCATAATATAATAGAGACAGTAGATCTAGCTGGTCTGTCATAATATAATAGAGACAGTAGATCTAGCTGGTCTGTCATAATATAATAGAGACAGTAGATCTAGCTGGTCTGTCATAATATAATAGAGACAGTAGATCTAGCTGGTCTGTCATAATATAATAGAGACAGTAGATCTAGCTGGTCTGTCATAATATAATAGAGACAGTAGATCTAGCTGGTCTGTCATAATATAATAGAGACAGTAGATCTAGCTGGTCTGTCATAATATAATAGAGACAGTAGATCTAGCTGGTCTGTCATAATATAATAGAGACAGTAGATCTAGCTGGTCTGTCATAATATAATAGAGACAGTAGATCTAGCTGGTCTGTCATAATATAATAGAGACAGTAGATCTAGCTGGTCTGTCATAATATAATAGAGACAGTAGATCTAGCTGGTCTGTCATAATATAATAGAGACAGTAGATCTAGCTGGTCTGTCATAATATAATAGAGACAGTAGATCTAGCTGGTCTGTCATAATATAATAGAGACAGTAGATCTAGCTGGTCTGTCATAATATAATAGAGACAGTAGATCTAGCTGGTCTGTCATAATATAATAGAGACAGTAGATCTAGCTGGTCTGTCATAATATAATAGAGACAGTAGATCTAGCTGGTCTGTCATAATATAATAGAGACAGTAGATCTAGCTGGTCTGTCATAATATAATAGAGACAGTAGATCTAGCTGGTCTGTCATAATATAATAGAGACAGTAGATCTAGCTGGTCTGTCATAATATAATAGAGACAGTAGATCTAGCTGGTCTGTCATAATATAATAGAGACAGTAGATCTAGCTGGTCTGTCATAATATAATAGAGACAGTAGATCTAGCTGGTCTGTCATAATATAATAGAGACAGTAGATCTAGCTGGTCTGTCATAATATAATAGAGACAGTAGATCTAGCTGGTCTGTCATAATATAATAGAGACAGTAGATCTAGCTGGTCTGTCATAATATAATAGAGACAGTAGATCTAGCTGGTCTGTCATAATATAATAGAGACAGTAGATCTAGCTGGTCTGTCATAATATAATAGAGACAGTAGATCTAGCTGGTCTGTCATAATATAATAGAGACAGTAGATCTAGCTGGTCTGTCATAATATAATAGAGACAGTAGATCTAGCTGGTCTGTCATAATATAATAGAGACAGTAGATCTAGCTGGTCTGTCATAATATAATAGAGACAGTAGATCTAGCTGGTCTGTCATAATATAATAGAGACAGTAGATCTAGCTGGTCTGTCATAATATAATAGAGACAGTAGATCTAGCTGGTCTGTCATAATATAATAGAGACAGTAGATCTAGCTGGTCTGTCATAATATAATAGAGACAGTAGATCTAGCTGGTCTGTCATAATATAATAGAGACAGTAGATCTAGCTGGTCTGTCATAATATAATAGAGACAGTAGATCTAGCTGGTCTGTCATAATATAATAGAGACAGTAGATCTAGCTGGTCTGTCATAATATAATAGAGACAGTAGATCTAGCTGGTCTGTCATAATATAATAGAGACAGTAGATCTAGCTGGTCTGTCATAATATAATAGAGACAGTAGATCTAGCTGGTCTGTCATAATATAATAGAGACAGTAGATCTAGCTGGTCTGTCATAATATAATAGAGACAGTAGATCTAGCTGGTCTGTCATAATATAATAGAGACAGTAGATCTAGCTGGTCTGTCATAATATAATAGAGACAGTAGATCTAGCTGGTCTGTCATAATATAATAGAGACAGTAGATCTAGCTGGTCTGTCATAATATAATAGAGACAGTAGATCTAGCTGGTCTGTCATAATATAATAGAGACAGTAGATCTAGCTGGTCTGTCATAATATAATAGAGACAGTAGATCTAGCTGGTCTGTCATAATATAATAGAGACAGTAGATCTAGCTGGTCTGTCATAATATAATAGAGACAGTAGATCTAGCTGGTCTGTCATAATATAATAGAGACAGTAGATCTAGCTGGTCTGTCATAATATAATAGAGACAGTAGATCTAGCTGGTCTGTCATAATATAATAGAGACAGTAGATCTAGCTGGTCTGTCATAATATAATAGAGACAGTAGATCTAGCTGGTCTGTCATAATATAATAGAGACAGTAGATCTAGCTGGTCTGTCATAATATAATAGAGACAGTAGATCTAGCTGGTCTGTCATAATATAATAGAGACAGTAGATCTAGCTGGTCTGTCATAATATAATAGAGACAGTAGATCTAGCTGGTCTGTCATAATATAATAGAGACAGTAGATCTAGCTGGTCTGTCATAATATAATAGAGACAGTAGATCTAGCTGGTCTGTCATAATATAATAGAGACAGTAGATCTAGCTGGTCTGTCATAATATAATAGAGACAGTAGATCTAGCTGGTCTGTCATAATATAATAGAGACAGTAGATCTAGCTGGTCTGTCATAATATAATAGAGACAGTAGATCTAGCTGGTCTGTCATAATATAATAGAGACAGTAGATCTAGCTGGTCTGTCATAATATAATAGAGACAGTAGATCTAGCTGGTCTGTCATAATATAATAGAGACAGTAGATCTAGCTGGTCTGTCATAATATAATAGAGACAGTAGATCTAGCTGGTCTGTCATAATATAATAGAGACAGTAGATCTAGCTGGTCTGTCATAATATAATAGAGACAGTAGATCTAGCTGGTCTGTCATAATATAATAGAGACAGTAGATCTAGCTGGTCTGTCATAATATAATAGAGACAGTAGATCTAGCTGGTCTGTCATAATATAATAGAGACAGTAGATCTAGCTGGTCTGTCATAATATAATAGAGACAGTAGATCTAGCTGGTCTGTCATAATATAATAGAGACAGTAGATCTAGCTGGTCTGTCATAATATAATAGAGACAGTAGATCTAGCTGGTCTGTCATAATATAATAGAGACAGTAGATCTAGCTGGTCTGTCATAATATAATAGAGACAGTAGATCTAGCTGGTCTGTCATAATATAATAGAGACAGTAGATCTAGCTGGTCTGTCATAATATAATAGAGACAGTAGATCTAGCTGGTCTGTCATAATATAATAGAGACAGTAGATCTAGCTGGTCTGTCATAATATAATAGAGACAGTAGATCTAGCTGGTCTGTCATAATATAATAGAGACAGTAGATCTAGCTGGTCTGTCATAATATAATAGAGACAGTAGATCTAGC
Organism: Oncorhynchus kisutch; assembly: GCF_002021735.2. Lineage (NCBI taxonomy): Eukaryota > Metazoa > Chordata > Actinopteri > Salmoniformes > Salmonidae > Oncorhynchus > Oncorhynchus kisutch. The sequence continues at coordinate 37,024 of NW_022262549.1, forward strand.
TGGTCTGTCATAATATAATAGAGACAGTAGATCTAGCTGGTCTGTCATAATATAATAGAGACAGTAGATCTAGCTGGTCTGTCATAATATAATAGAGACAGTAGATCTAGCTGGTCTGTCATAATATAATAGAGACAGTAGATCTAGCTGGTCTGTCATAATATAATAGAGACAGTAGATCTAGCTGGTCTGTCATAATATAATAGAGACAGTAGATCTAGCTGGTCTGTCATAATATAATAGAGACAGTAGATCTAGCTGGTCTGTCATAATATAATAGAGACAGTAGATCTAGCTGGTCTGTCATAATATAATAGAGACAGTAGATCTAGCTGGTCTGTCATAATATAATAGAGACAGTAGATCTAGCTGGTCTGTCATAATATAATAGAGACAGTAGATCTAGCTGGTCTGTCATAATATAATAGAGACAGTAGATCTAGCTGGTCTGTCATAATATAATAGAGACAGTAGATCTAGCTGGTCTGTCATAATATAATAGAGACAGTAGATCTAGCTGGTCTGTCATAATATAATAGAGACAGTAGATCTAGCTGGTCTGTCATAATATAATAGAGACAGTAGATCTAGCTGGTCTGTCATAATATAATAGAGACAGTAGATCTAGCTGGTCTGTCATAATATAATAGAGACAGTAGATCTAGCTGGTCTGTCATAATATAATAGAGACAGTAGATCTAGCTGGTCTGTCATAATATAATAGAGACAGTAGATCTAGCTGGTCTGTCATAATATAATAGAGACAGTAGATCTAGCTGGTCTGTCATAATATAATAGAGACAGTAGATCTAGCTGGTCTGTCATAATATAATAGAGACAGTAGATCTAGCTGGTCTGTCATAATATAATAGAGACAGTAGATCTAGCTGGTCTGTCATAATATAATAGAGACAGTAGATCTAGCTGGTCTGTCATAATATAATAGAGACAGTAGATCTAGCTGGTCTGTCATAATATAATAGAGACAGTAGATCTAGCTGGTCTGTCATAATATAATAGAGACAGTAGATCTAGCTGGTCTGTCATAATATAATAGAGACAGTAGATCTAGCTGGTCTGTCATAATATAATAGAGACAGTAGATCTAGCTGGTCTGTCATAATATAATAGAGACAGTAGATCTAGCTGGTCTGTCATAATATAATAGAGACAGTAGATCTAGCTGGTCTGTCATAATATAATAGAGACAGTAGATCTAGCTGGTCTGTCATAATATAATAGAGACAGTAGATCTAGCTGGTCTGTCATAATATAATAGAGACAGTAGATCTAGCTGGTCTGTCATAATATAATAGAGACAGTAGATCTAGCTGGTCTGTCATAATATAATAGAGACAGTAGATCTAGCTGGTCTGTCATAATATAATAGAGACAGTAGATCTAGCTGGTCTGTCATAATATAATAGAGACAGTAGATCTAGCTGGTCTGTCATAATATAATAGAGACAGTAGATCTAGCTGGTCTGTCATAATATAATAGAGACAGTAGATCTAGCTGGTCTGTCATAATATAATAGAGACAGTAGATCTAGCTGGTCTGTCATAATATAATAGAGACAGTAGATCTAGCTGGTCTGTCATAATATAATAGAGACAGTAGATCTAGCTGGTCTGTCATAATATAATAGAGACAGTAGATCTAGCTGGTCTGTCATAATATAATAGAGACAGTAGATCTAGCTGGTCTGTCATAATATAATAGAGACAGTAGATCTAGCTGGTCTGTCATAATATAATAGAGACAGTAGATCTAGCTGGTCTGTCATAATATAATAGAGACAGTAGATCTAGCTGGTCTGTCATAATATAATAGAGACAGTAGATCTAGCTGGTCTGTCATAATATAATAGAGACAGTAGATCTAGCTGGTCTGTCATAATATAATAGAGACAGTAGATCTAGCTGGTCTGTCATAATATAATAGAGACAGTAGATCTAGCTGGTCTGTCATAATATAATAGAGACAGTAGATCTAGCTGGTCTGTCATAATATAATAGAGACAGTAGATCTAGCTGGTCTGTCATAATATAATAGAGACAGTAGATCTAGCTGGTCTGTCATAATATAATAGAGACAGTAGATCTAGCTGGTCTGTCATAATATAATAGAGACAGTAGATCTAGCTGGTCTGTCATAATATAATAGAGACAGTAGATCTAGCTGGTCTGTCATAATATAATAGAGACAGTAGATCTAGCTGGTCTGTCATAATATAATAGAGACAGTAGATCTAGCTGGTCTGTCATAATATAATAGAGACAGTAGATCTAGCTGGTCTGTCATAATATAATAGAGACAGTAGATCTAGCTGGTCTGTCATAATATAATAGAGACAGTAGATCTAGCTGGTCTGTCATAATATAATAGAGACAGTAGATCTAGCTGGTCTGTCATAATATAATAGAGACAGTAGATCTAGCTGGTCTGTCATAATATAATAGAGACAGTAGATCTAGCTGGTCTGTCATAATATAATAGAGACAGTAGATCTAGCTGGTCTGTCATAATATAATAGAGACAGTAGATCTAGCTGGTCTGTCATAATATAATAGAGACAGTAGATCTAGCTGGTCTGTCATAATATAATAGAGACAGTAGATCTAGCTGGTCTGTCATAATATAATAGAGACAGTAGATCTAGCTGGTCTGTCATAATATAATAGAGACAGTAGATCTAGCTGGTCTGTCATAATATAATAGAGACAGTAGATCTAGCTGGTCTGTCATAATATAATAGAGACAGTAGATCTAGCTGGTCTGTCATAATATAATAGAGACAGTAGATCTAGCTGGTCTGTCATAATATAATAGAGACAGTAGATCTAGCTGGTCTGTCATAATATAATAGAGACAGTAGATCTAGCTGGTCTGTCATAATATAATAGAGACAGTAGATCTAGCTGGTCTGTCATAATATAATAGAGACAGTAGATCTAGCTGGTCTGTCATAATATAATAGAGACAGTAGATCTAGCTGGTCTGTCATAATATAATAGAGACAGTAGATCTAGCTGGTCTGTCATAATATAATAGAGACAGTAGATCTAGCTGGTCTGTCATAATATAATAGAGACAGTAGATCTAGCTGGTCTGTCATAATATAATAGAGACAGTAGATCTAGCTGGTCTGTCATAATATAATAGAGACAGTAGATCTAGCTGGTCTGTCATAATATAATAGAGACAGTAGATCTAGCTGGTCTGTCATAATATAATAGAGACAGTAGATCTAGCTGGTCTGTCATAATATAATAGAGACAGTAGATCTAGCTGGTCTGTCATAATATAATAGAGACAGTAGATCTAGCTGGTCTGTCATAATATAATAGAGACAGTAGATCTAGCTGGTCTGTCATAATATAATAGAGACAGTAGATCTAGCTGGTCTGTCATAATATAATAGAGACAGTAGATCTAGCTGGTCTGTCATAATATAATAGAGACAGTAGATCTAGCTGGTCTGTCATAATATAATAGAGACAGTAGATCTAGCTGGTCTGTCATAATATAATAGAGACAGTAGATCTAGCTGGTCTGTCATAATATAATAGAGACAGTAGATCTAGCTGGTCTGTCATAATATAATAGAGACAGTAGATCTAGCTGGTCTGTCATAATATAATAGAGACAGTAGATCTAGCTGGTCTGTCATAATATAATAGAGACAGTAGATCTAGCTGGTCTGTCATAATATAATAGAGACAGTAGATCTAGCTGGTCTGTCATAATATAATAGAGACAGTAGATCTAGCTGGTCTGTCATAATATAATAGAGACAGTAGATCTAGCTGGTCTGTCATAATATAATAGAGACAGTAGATCTAGCTGGTCTGTCATAATATAATAGAGACAGTAGATCTAGCTGGTCTGTCATAATATAATAGAGACAGTAGATCTAGCTGGTCTGTCATAATATAATAGAGACAGTAGATCTAGCTGGTCTGTCATAATATAATAGAGACAGTAGATCTAGCTGGTCTGTCATAATATAATAGAGACAGTAGATCTAGCTGGTCTGTCATAATATAATAGAGACAGTAGATCTAGCTGGTCTGTCATAATATAATAGAGACAGTAGATCTAGCTGGTCTGTCATAATATAATAGAGACAGTAGATCTAGCTGGTCTGTCATAATATAATAGAGACAGTAGATCTAGCTGGTCTGTCATAATATAATAGAGACAGTAGATCTAGCTGGTCTGTCATAATATAATAGAGACAGTAGATCTAGCTGGTCTGTCATAATATAATAGAGACAGTAGATCTAGCTGGTCTGTCATAATATAATAGAGACAGTAGATCTAGCTGGTCTGTCATAATATAATAGAGACAGTAGATCTAGCTGGTCTGTCATAATATAATAGAGACAGTAGATCTAGCTGGTCTGTCATAATATAATAGAGACAGTAGATCTAGCTGGTCTGTCATATATAATAGAGACAGTAGATCTAGCTGGTCTGTCATAATATAATAGAGACAGTAGATCTAGCTGGTCTGTCATTATATAATAGAGACAGTAGATCTAGCTGGTCTGTCATAATATAATAGAGACAGTAGATCTAGCTGGTCTGTCATAATATAATAGAGACAGTAGATCTAGCTGGTCTGTCATAATATAATAGAGACAGTAGATCTAGCTGGTCTGTCATAATATATAGAGACAGTAGATCTAGCTGGTCTGTCATAATAAAATAGAGACAGTAGATCTAGCTGGTCTGTCATAATATAATAGAGACAGTAGATCTAGCTGGTCTGTCATAATATAATAGAGACAGTAGATCTAGCTGGTCTGTCATAGATCTAGCTGGTCTGTCATTATATAGAGACAGTAGATCTAGCTGGTCTGTCATAATATAATAGAGACAGTAGATCTAGCTGGTCTGTCATAATATAATAGAGACAGTAGATCTAGCTGGTCTGTCATAAATAATAGAGACAGTAGATCTAGCTGGTCTGTCATAATATAATAGAGACAGTAGATCTAGCTGGTCTGTCATAATATAATAGAGACAGTAGATCTAGCTGGTCTGTCATAATATAATAGAGACAGTAGATCTAGCTGGTCTGTCATAATATAATAGAGACAGTAGATCTAGCTGGTCGTCATATAATAGAGACAGTAGATCTAGCTGGTCTGTCATAATATAATAGAGACAGTAGATCTAGCTGGTCTGTCATAATATAATAGAGACAGTAGATCTAGCTGGTCTGTCATAATATAATAGAGACAGTAGATCTAGCTGGTCTGTCATATATAATAGAGACAGTAGATCTAGCTGGTCTGTCATATATAATAGAGACAGTAGATCTAGCTGGTCTGTCATATTATAATAGAGACAGTAGATCTAGCTGGTCTGTCATATATAATAGAGACAGTAGATCTAGCTGGTCTGTCATAATATAATAGAGACAGTAGATCTAGCTGGTCTGTCATAATATAATAGAGACAGTAGATCTAGCTGGTCTGTCATAATATAATAGAGACAGTAGATCTAGCTGGTCTGTCATAATATAATAGAGACAGTAGATCTAGCTGGTCTGTCATAATATAATCGAGACAGTAGATCTAGCTGGTCTGTCATATTATAATAGAGACAGTAGATCTAGCTGGTCTGTCATAATATAATAGAGACAGTAGATCTAGCTGGTCTGTCATAATATAATAGAGACAGTAGATCTAGCTGGTCTGTCATAATATAATAGAGACAGTAGATCTAGCTGGTCTGTCATAATATAATAGAGACAGTAGATCTAGCTGGTCTGTCATATATAATAGAGACAGTAGATCTAGCTGGTCTGTCATAATAATAGAGACAGTAGATCTAGCTGGTCTGTCATAATATAATAGAGACAGTAGATCTAGCTGGTCTGTCATAATATAATAGAGACAGTAGATCTAGCTGGTCTGTCATAATATAATAGAGACAGTAGATCTAGCTGGTCTGTCATAATATAATAGAGACAGTAGATCTAGCTGGTCTGTCATAATATAATAGAGACAGTAGATCTAGCTGGTCTGTCATAATATATAGAGACAGTAGATCTAGCTGGTCTGTCATAATATAATAGAGACAGTAGATCTAGCTGGTCTGTCATAATATAATAGAGACAGTAGATCTAGCTGGTCTGTCATAATATAATAGAGACAGTAGATCTAGCTGGTCTGTCATAATATAATAGAGACAGTAGATCTAGCTGGTCTGTCATAATATAATAGAGACAGTAGATCTAGCTGGTCTGTCATAATATAATAGAGACAGTAGATCTAGCTGGTCTGTCATAATAAAATAGACAGTAGATCTAGCTGGTCTGTCATAATATAATAGAGACAGTAGATCTAGCTGGTCTGTCATATTATAATAGAGACAGTAGATCTAGCTGGTCTGTCATAATATAATAGAGACAGTAGATCTAGCTGGTCTGTCATAATATAATAGAGACAGTAGATCTAGCTGGTCTGTCATAATATAATAGAGACAGTAGATCTAGCTGGTCTGTCATATATAATAGAGACAGTAGATCTAGCTGGTCTGTCATAATATAATAGAGACAGTAGATCTAGCTGGTCTGTCATAATATAATAGAGACAGTAGATCTAGCTGGTCTGTCATAATATAATAGAGACAGTAGATCTAGCTGGTCTGTCATAATATAATAGAGACAGTAGATCTAGCTGGTCTGTCATAATATAATAGAGACAGTAGATCTAGCTGGTCTGTCATAATATAATAGAGACAGTAGATCTAGCTGGTCTGTCATAATATAATAGAGACAGTAGATCTAGCTGGTCTGTCATAATATAATAGAGACAGTAGATCTAGCTGGTCTGTCATAATATATAGAGACAGTAGATCTAGCTGGTCTGTCATAATATAATAGAGACAGTAGATCTAGCTGGTCTGTCATAATATAATAGAGACAGTAGATCTAGCTGGTCTGTCATAATATAATAGAGATCAGAAATCTAATCAAATTTAAATTTATATAGCCCTTCGTATCAGCTGGTCTCTCAAAAGTGCTGTACAGAAACCCGCCAAAACCCCATAAACAAGCAATGCAGGTGGAGAAGACGGTGGCTAGGAAAAATATCCATAGAAAGGTCCAATACCTAGGAAGAAACCTAGATAGGAACCAGGCTATGTGGGGTGGCCAGTCCTCTTCTGCTTGCCGGTGGAGATTATAACAGAACATGGTCAATATGTTCAATGTTCATAAATGACCAGCATGGTCGAATAATAATAAGGCAGACAGTTGAAACTAGAGCAGCAGCACAGTCAGTGGAAGTGAACTGGAGCAGCAGCATGCCAGTAGACTGGGGACAGCAAGGATTCATCATGTCAGGTATCCTGGAGCATGGTCCTAGGGCTCAGGTCAGTTTGAAACTATAACAGCAGCAGGCAGGTGGACTGGGGGTCAGCAATATCATCAGTCAGGTAGCCTGGGGCTGGTCCTAGGCTCATTCCTCTAGAGAGAGAAAAAAGAGAGAAGAGAGAATTAAAAACGCACACTTAGATTCACACAGGCACCTAATAGGACAGGAGAAGTACTCCATATTATAACAACACTGACCCCAGCCCCCCGACACATAAATACTGCAGCATAAATACTGGAGGTCTGAGACATAGAGGTCAGGAACACTGTGGCCCCATCCG